>NC_064644.1:98734368-99037399 GCF_023864345.2 Schistocerca serialis cubense
AGTCGAAACAACAATAAAAACTATCAACACAATCATACACAACAAAATAAATGAAAACACAACTATGGAAGAGTTACAACTACTGGTTTATATAGGAGCACTCACTACACTAAATGTACACACTAGGCAGAGATCAGAACCAACCAACACACAGAAGAAACAGACAGAACCAGCATGGCAACACAGGCTACAGATCAAAATAGAAAAACTGAGAAAAGACATCGGACAGCTAACATAATTTATAAGAAATGAAATCTCGGAAAAAAAACAAAAAAAGGTTACGTAAAATCTCACAACAATAAGCGACAGAGCAATTAGACGAAAAGAAGCAGAAATTACAAGCATTAGCCAAACGACTCAGAAGATACAAAAAAAGTGAAAATAGAAGGAAACAAAACCAAACATTCAACACAAACCAAAAGAAATTTTACCAGACAATAGATAACACACACATTAAAATAAACAATCCACCAAACATAACAGACATGGAACACTTCTGGAGCAACATATGGTCAAACCCGGTACAACATAACAGGCATGCACGATGGATACAAGCAGAAACAGACACATACAAGATGATACCACAAAAGCCTGAAGTGATAATTTTGCAACATGAAGTCACCCAAGCAATTAATTCTACTCACAATTGGAAAGCCCCTGGAAATGATAAAATAGCAAATTTCTGGTTAAAGAAGTTCACCTCAACACATTCACATCTAACTAAATTATTTAACAGTTACATTGCAGACCCATACACATTCCCTGATACACTTACACATGGAATAACATATCTGAAACCTAAAGATCAAGCAGACACAGCGAACCCAGCTAAATATCGCCCCATAACATGCCTACCAACAATATACAAAATATTTACTTCAGTCATTAAACAGAAATTAATGACACATACAACACAGAACAAAATTATAAATGAAGAACAAAAAGGCTGTTGCAAAGGAGCACGAGGATGTAAAGAGCAACTGATAATAGATACAGAGGTGACATATCAAGCTAAAACTAAACAGAGGTCGCTACACTACGTATACATTGATTACCAAAAAGCTTTTGATAGTGTACCCCACTCATGGTTACTACAAATATTGGAAATATACAAAGTAGATCCTAAATTGATACAGTTTCTAAACATAGTAATGAAAAATTGGAAAACCACACTTAATATCCAAACAAATTCAAATAATATCACATCACAGCCAATACAGATCAAGCGTGGAATATACCAAGGAGACTCATTAAGTCCTTTCTGGTTCTGCCTTGCTCTGAACCCACTATCCAACATGCTAAATAATACAAATTATAGATACAATATTACCGGAACATACCCACACAAAATCACACATTTGCTATACATGGATGATCTAAAACTACTGGCAGCAACAAATCAACAACTCAACCAATTACTAAAAATAACAGAAGGATTCAGCAATGATATAAATATGGCTTTTGGAACAGACAAATGTAAGAAAAATAGCATAGTCAAGGGAAAACACACTAAACAAGAAGATTACATATTGGATAACCACAGCGACTGCATAGAAGCGATGGAAAAAACGGATGCCAATAAATATCTAGGATACAGACAAAAAATAGGAATAGATAATACAAATATTAAAGAAGAACTAAAAGAAAAATATATACAAAGACTAACAAAAATACTGAAAACAGAATTGACAGCAAGAAACAAGACAAAAGCTATAAATACCTATGCTATACCAATATTGACCTACTCATTTGGAGTAGTGAAATGGAGTAACACAGACCTAGAAGCACTCAATACACTTACACGATCACAATGCCACAAATATAGAATACATCACATACATTCAGCAACAGAAAGATTCACATTAAGCAGAAAGGAAGGAGGAAGGGGATTTATCGACATAAAAAACCTACATTATGGACAGGTAGACAATTTAAGAAAATTCTTTCTAGAACGTGCAGAAACTAGCAAAATACACAAAGCAATCATCCACATAAATACATCGGCTACACCACTACAATTTCATAACCACCTCTACAACCCTTTAGATCACATAACATCAACAGATACAAAGAAAGTAAATTGGAAAAAGAAAACACTACATGGCAAGCACCCATATCATCTAACACAGCCACACATCGATCAAGACGCATCCAACACATGGCTAAGAAGAGGCAATATATACAGTGAGACAGAAGGATTCATGATTGCAATACAGGATCAAACAATAAACACCAGATATTACAGCAAGCATATTATTAAAGATCCCAATACCACAACAGATAAATGCAGACTTTGCAAACAACAAATAGAAACAGTAGATCACATCACAAGCGGATGTACAATACTAGCAAATACAGAATACCCCAGAAGACATGACAACGTCGCAAAAATAATACATCAACAGCTTGCCATACAACATAAACTTTTAAAACAACACGTTCCTACATACAAGTATACACCACAAAATGTACTGGAGAATGATGAATACAAATTATACTGGAACAGAACCATTATAACAGATAAAACAACGCCACATAACAAACCTGACATCATACTCACCAATAAAAAGAAGAAATTAACACAACTAATTGAAATATCCATACCCAATACAGCAAATATACAGAAGAAAACAGGAGAAAAAATTGAAAAATACATCCAACTGGCTGAGGAAGTCAAGGACATGTGGCATCAGGATAAAGTTGACATTATACCAATTATACTTTCAACTACAGGAGTCATACCACGCAATATCCACCAGTACATCAATGCAATACAGCTACATCCAAACTTATATATACAACTTCAGAAATCCGTAATTATTGATACATGTTCAATTACCCGAAAGTTCCTAAACGCAATGTAACATATACCGTACAGTTAAAAGGAAGTGACGCTTGATCAAGGTCCGCGTCACTTTTATTCCGAACCAGACCTAAGGTCTGAGAAAGGAAAGGTAATAATAATAGTACATCAATACAATACAGCTACATCCAAAGTTATACATACAATTACAGAAATCCGTAATTATTGATACATGTTCAATTACCCGAAAGTTCCTAAATGCAATATAACATATACCGTACAGTTAAAAGGAAGTGACGCTTGATCAAGGTCCGCGTCACGTCCCATTTTTATCCAGACTTAACGTCTGAGAAGGTAAAGAAAGAAAAAAATAATAATAGTTGTAATTCGTCAGGAGGTAAGCGGGGAGAAAAGCATTTGAGTAAAGGAGAGAGAGGTGAAGGTAGTTGGACAGTGACAGATGCAAAAATTAGTCTATTTTAGATAAAACCAATGAAGCTAAATTATGAAATCTGCGGCTATAGTTGTAGTTGCGTCTGTTCGTATTCCAGTGTCACATTTCTCTGTTCTTCACTCAGATGTCATTCTTCTCTCGGAGTGGACGTTTACGGCAGCACCCATAAAAAATTAAGGGGAGACTAGCTGCAGCTGCACGATGGCGCGCTTTTCCGCTCTACTTATTGCGCTGTGAAGAAGAGCAGGGTATAAACAGAACATCATTTCCCAAGATGCTTTGTTCTCTAGAACCTCCTCTAGGAAACGTCGTCGTTTTGCTTTGGCGAGTTTGTAATATACGTAGCGTACAGGAATTTATCAACAAACAGAGTAGCGGAGGAAAAGCACGAGAAAAGGAACAAAAGAGAAGCTACACCGTACGTCTAGGCTTCGAACGCAAGGATGAACAGGCGCGGCTGAATTGCGACCGCAGCAGGCGAAAACACGTTCGCGAAATTGCGTCTGCGTCCATTGCAACAGTGTGGAAGTCTGGAGGATATGAAACCCTCGGCAGGTGGGTCGAGTGTGCTCGCCGAGCGCCCCAGACGGCGCATGAGCCGTGCTCCACGCGAAACATAGCTGTCTCTCTAGCAATGGTGGCTCCGCCGGTGCTTTGCTATATTGCTCCGTTACGCCCCCTCAAGTCTGGTAGCGACGAGTCAAATTTAAAGATACTCTTCAAACACTTGTTTTTGTTTTTCGTATACCGTGACCTACTACAGTTAGCTGCAACTGTAAGAACTACATATCTGGTGTGTTGGTTCCATGACACTTACCAGTCCTCTAGAAAGTCCGTTACGTCATTAAGAACAGAGTGTCCACCTGAATTTCAGTATTGGTGACAAGTATCTGATACGCCAACAACCTTCATCTGCATCCACGTCCATACTCTGCAAACCATTAGGAAGTACATGACAATGGGCACTTCCATGTGAATCAGTTATTAGGGCTTCTTCCCGTTCCATTCATGTATAGATCGTGGGAATAATGATTGAACACCTCTGTGCACGCCGCAATTACTCTAATCTTCTCGTAGTGAACCCTATGGCACAGAATCATGGGGGTAACAATACATTCCAAGATTCAACATTTAGAACTGGTTCTTGATACTTTGTAAGTAGTTTCTCTCGTGATAGATTGTGTAAATCTTCAGGTATCAACTACTTCACTTTCTTCAGCATCTCCATCACACTCTGTCATTGGTCAAACAATCGTGTTACTATTCATGGTACCATAGTGCCATATACGGTCAATATCCCTTATTAGTCCTGTTTGGTATGGGTCCCACATAGCTGATCAATTTTCAGAGATAGCTTGCACGTCGGTTTTTTTAGCAATCTCCTTTGTACATTGATTGCATTTCTCTATCATGGTACTAATGAACCAAAGTGTGCCATCTGTGTTACCTGCAACTGGACGTATGTGACCGATCCGTTTCAAATTCCTAAAGATTTTTACCCCAAGATATTTGTATGGGATGACCAATTCCAATTGTGACTGACTGCAATCGTAATCATATGTTACTATGAGTAATGGAACAGAGATGGCCCTGGAACAACGATATAGGATCCCCTACTTATCAGTTTCAAAAAAACTAACCCTCCTGAGCACTACAAACTGACGTGGGCTATCATGATTGGTAGACAGCAGCTGGGGTGTGGACGGGGTAGGTCTGTCTGTCTCTATAAACCAAGCAATTAAACCATTTAGTTAGCTGTCAGAGCAATGTTGCAGTTCGCAAGAACATTTTATTTGACCAGCTGCAGACTGAAATGCATCAATGTGACAGTAGCACCATATGTAGAGTTTGTCACCTTTACTGAACTAGAGAGTGTGCAGCAACATACAAATGTTCAGTTAAATCAGAGTGTAGAGACTTGTGTTAAAATTTGTCATATATCAAGTGTCAGCTAAAACATGAGTATAGCTCACATGAGGTGAACATCAATCAGAAGCAGTCACATTATCACATCAGTAGTAACAGTGCATATGAACATGATATATACAAGCCGAATTTAATATGTGCAAAACAGTTATTTGCTAAATACTGCTATATGGTGAACTATTGTCATCAAAGAAGAATAACCATGCGTTAATAAGATATATATATATATTATTCCTTTAATCCTTTTATACAGAAGACGGAACTCCACGGTATAATTACAGCATGAGACATGCTCAAAAGCATTCTGATTTAAGGCATTAAACCCTGAGAATGGCTGTATTGATTATTAACGGTCATGTGTGGGAACTGAGATCGTCAACAAGTGCTGCTCAACCTGTAAGTTATACCTGCATTGCCAATATCTTAAATATGTTTTTTATTGCTATAGTAAAATTAAGTTACAACAGTAGTACTGAGGTGCGTTTTAAACTCGAAATATTATGAATTTTGCTAAACAACACAATTTTTTACCTTTCAATGCAAGATCGAACTTTTTCATTGGTGCAGTGACCTATAACCAAACCTGCATATTGTAACAAACAACAAGCCTGTGTTTTTTTGTGTAATTAGAGTTAGCCTACACACCAAAGCACCTACAAAGGGAGGAAATTTAGTGGTGTTCGTTAATGTATCGGCGTCCGTGTTTTGTTTAATGGGAGATATCACTTCCAAATGCCAAATGGTAAGCCACTTGTATGGAAAAATTCAGTCGAACTTTCTCTGGCGAGAACTATTCGCCCACACGACTTTTTTCTTTTTTGCATAAAAATGTTCTTATTGTGGTTGAAGCAGGTTTCCAAATCACAGGACAGGAGGAAAGGAAGAAGTACACATTTAGCGCAAACAGTAACGTGTCTGCATGGACAGAATAGCATTCCTATCTGCTGCTAGAAGCAAATTTTACACAGGTAAGAATTGTCAACAGCCTCAAAGTCACATGCTGTTCTGGGGTTGCTTTTGGGCGAACTACTTTGTCTGCTTTCCAAAGATTTGACGGAAGTTTAATATTAGTTCTATCCTCTGCATTAATAATTGCCTTTTTGTTCCGACAAATATTAACTACAAATTCTTTACCTTTGACAAGAATCATAAACAAACATTTGGAAAATCACGCAGCATGTTCAACCCATTTATTTCCAGTTTATTCCTAACCTTTCACAGTCCATTTTTTAACTAACAGCAAGCCTGTGATTTCTGTGTAATTAGAATTAGCTTTCACAACAAGACACAATAGAAACACACAGTTCGGTCTCTTATCGGTATAAAAGAAACTAGCTCCAGTTACTTTGTAAGGACATTGCTTAGTAGTTAACGACCAGCCATCGAAGAATGCTTACCTCGCCACATATGTTCTATATTTAGGGTAAGCTGTCCCATTGAAGGTGACGATGTCTCACACATCATGCGCTGAACTGCATAATGGCGTTAATTCAGAACATGAATCAATTTTTTTTCATGTTTTTGAGCCTACAAGTACGTACAAATACAGCTTGAGATATAACAATTAACCAACTTGCACAGGATGACCTCCCGCACACCTCAGATACACCTTAAGTCGAAGAGACTTGTTTTCAAAGCTTTTTATCTGCTCTGAAGATCCAAGCCAGCGACACTTCCAGTCATGCAATTGTGACGTCACTTCCAGTCAAGTCTTTTACATTTACTTGTACGTGCAAACCAGCTGTCAGCTATTAGCCCAATTGCACTATTCTGTGTGTGTGTGTGTGTGTGTGTGTGTGTGTGTGTGTGTGTGTGTGTGTGTGTGAGTGTGTGTGTTTTGCAAATAAACCTAATGCAGGTGGGTCAACCTCTGAACACTACACCGGACCTAAGATATGTTGATCCACACCAAGACACCACCCCTGACCTAACGTGGGAGGACCCTCCTCACGACACTATCCTACACATAACGCTCGTGGGTCAACTGCAAGACCATACCACAGACTACACTACTGGCCATTAAAATTGCTACACCAAGAAAACATCCAGATGAGAAACGGGTATTCATTGGACAAATATATTATAGTATAATTGACATATCATTATATTTTCAAGCAATTTGGGTGCATAGATCCTGAGAAATCAGTACCCAGAACAACCACCTCTGTCCGTAATAACGGCCTTGATACGCCTCGACATTGAGTCAAACAAAGCTTGGATGGCGTGTACAGGTACAGCTGCCCATTCAGCTTCAACACGATACCACAGTTTATCAATAGAAGTGACTGGCGTACTGTGACGAGCCAATTGCTCGGCCACCATTGACCAGATGTTTTCAATTGGTGAGATATCTGGAGAATGTGCTGGCCAGGGCATCAGTCGAACATTTTCTGTATCCAGAAAGGCCCATACAGGACCTGCAACATGCGGTCATGGATTATCCTGCTGAAATGTAGGGTCTCGCAGGGATCGAATGAAGGATAGAGCCACGGGTCGTAACACATCTGAAATGTAACGTCCACTGTTCAAAGTGCCGTCAATACGAACAATAGGTGACCGAGACGTGTAACCAATGGCACCCCATACCATCACGCCAGGTGATACGGCAGTATGGCGATGACGAATACACGCTTCCAATGTGCTTTCACCGCGATGTCGCCAAACACGGCTGCGACCATCACGATGCTGTAAACAGAACCTGGATTCATCCGAAAAAATGACGTTTTGATATTCGTGCACCCAGGTTCGTCGTTGAGTACACCATCGCAGGCGCTCCTGTCTGTGATGCAGCGTCAAGGATAACCGCAGCCATGGTCTCCGAGCTGATAGTACATGCTGCTGCAAACGTCGTCGAACTGTTCGTGCAGATGGTTGTTGTCTTGCAAACGTCCCCATCTGTTGACTCAGGGATCGCGACGTGGCTGCACGATCCGTTACAGCCATGCGGATAAGATGCCTGTCACCTCGACTGCTAGTGATACGAGGGCGTTGGGATCCAGAACGGCGTACCGTATTACCCTCCTGAACCCACCGTTTCCATATTCTGCTAACAGTCATTGGCTCTCGACCGACGCGAGCAGCAATGTCGAGTTACGATAAACCGCAATCGCGATACGCCACAATCTGACCTTTATCAAAGTCGGAAACGTGATGGTACGCATTTCTGCTCCTTACACGTGGTGTCACAACAACGTTTCACCAGGTAACGCCGGTCAACTGCTGTTTGTGTATGAGAAATCGGTTGAAAACTTTCCTTATGTCAGCACGTTGTAGGTGTCGCCACCGGCGCCAACCTTGTGTGAATGGTCTGAAAAGCTAATCATTTGCATATCACAGCATCTTCTTCCTGTCGGTTAAATTTGGCGTCTGTAGCACGTCATCTTCGTGGTGTAGCAATTTTAATGGCCAGTAGTGTAAGTATGAATTCCCTGCAACATACTGTGTCGTCTCACACCACTGAACATAGAGTATCAGCCGCCATAGTAGGGAACTACGGTCTCATGTGTACACTGCGATTACGAACACAACACAAATGGCTATGTTTCGAATGGTGCCATGATAAGCAAGCATAGACTGTTGACGAATGGCATTGGACTATGTTCAGTGATGCAACGTGCTTTCCCAAATACCCCAGATGATCATTGTCAGCGAGTATGGCAGTGCGCTTGGAGACAGGCACAGCGGTGTTAAACGTGGTGCCGTGGTTTGGGGAGACATCGGGCATGACTTTAGCTCATGGCTGGCAGCGACTGAGTGAGCTCTGGCAGCACTACCGTACAGCATGAACACCGTGCTTCCTCATGTATTACCTCTCACGTGACATTATCATGGAGCATTTTTTCAACAGGACAACGTTCGTCGGCATGTGGCACGAGTCTCTGTGGACTGCCTGCATGATGTTTAAGTACTCCCGTGTCCAGCGAGATCTGCAGATCTGTCCCTGATGGAACATGTGTGACCGGCTAGAATACCAGTTCTGTTCCGGTGCCTGCATCCAGGATATCAGGACCAGTTACAGCAGCTGTGTGGCAGCTTGCCTCAAGAGTCCATAAAACATCTTTAAGACACCCTTCCGAACCGAATCAGTTCATACATGCAGGCTAGAAGCGGTGTAATGTCATACTGATAAATAGGCTCATGTTGCCATATTCTCTGTAAATTTCACTCGATCTTGTAACCGCTGAAATAACATGACGTACCCTCCCAACCCATGAAGTTTCAATTTGTTTCCTCCTTCATTTATTTGTCAGTCAGTGTACTTCACTATTTCGTTCTGGATATGACGGGGTGCTCAACTTTCGAAACATCAATGGTTGGCGAAGGCGTTACCCATCTGGTTTTCAGTAAGTTGTTTGAATGTTCTGTCAGCCGGTTGGTGCTCAATCGTCTCAACTAACTGCAGCCGCTCCGTAAAAATGGCCCAAACCATCAATCATTAGAAACTAGCTACACACTTTTATTTATTCATCTGGTAAAATTTGAGGAGTTACAATTTATTCTAGTTACTCCAGTGACGTTATTATAAGTGGTGGTCAGAATGACGTCTCTATTACATACAATACTGCTTCATACTGACTAAATCAAGAAAATATTAAAAGAAAAATAATGAGTATTACGATTGAACGTAAACTACAATTAAAAAACGGGAGAATGGGTACGTGGCAGGGTCAGTGGGACAATACTGATAATGGCTGACGAGTTTACTCTTTCCTCCCGCACATACGGGAAAGGTTGAAAAATCACCATTTCAGTGTCAGTCGGAATAGACGCATCTTTTGACAGGTGTCAGTCTTATCTCACTCATATTAAGCGAGTGAAACTCAAGCAGAAACGCATCTGCGAGCAGGGAGATGAAGGGATTCCAGAACACATTTTCTTCCACTGTACATCGTTTAACACGTTTAGCGTTTGCCTGCGCCAGCTATAAAAAACTGTTCCAAAGGAGTTAATATTTGGGGAAAATATTACCAAAGGAGTTAATATTTGGGGAAAATATTACCAAAGCAGCTAATCACAGAGTAGCGCACTGTAATACGTACATATATTTGCTGAAATTTATTCCTGAAATTCAACTTAACTGTAATATTAACAGATGTACTACCCAAAGTGACATATGAAAATTGGTGAGGGATTTGGACTCGAACCCGAATTATACGCTTATCGCGAGTGGTGTAACTCTTAGGCTATCCAAGCACGACCGACCTGAACTTCTATATGTGATCAATAGTATTTGGACACCTGGCTCAATATGACATACAAGTTTGTGGCGACCTCCATCGGCAATGCTGGAATTCAATATGGTGTTGGTCCACCCTTAGCCTTGATGACAGCTTCCACTCCCGCAGGCATACGTTCAATCAGGTGCTGGAAGGTTTCTTGGGGAATGGCAGCCCATTGTTCATGGAGTGCTCCACTGAAGAGAGGTATCAATGTCGGTCGGCGAGACCTGGCACGAAGTCGGCGTTCCAAAACATCCCAAAGGTGTTCTATAGGATTCGGGTCAGGACTCTCTGCAGGCCAGTCCATTACAGGGATGTTACTGTCGTGCACTGTTACTGCCGTGTGCCGGCCACTGCGGCCGTGCGGTTCTAGGCGCTACAGTCTGGAGCCGAGCGACCGCTACGGTCGCTGGTTCGAATCCTGCCTCGGGCATGGATGTGTGTGATGTCCTTAGGTTAGTTAGGTTTAATTAGTTCTAGGTGACTGATGACCTCAGAAGTTAAGTAGCATACTGCTCAGAGCCATTTGAACTATTTGTTATTGCCGTGCATTATGAACAGGTGCTCGATCGTGTTGAAAGATGCAATCGCCATCCCCGAATTGCTCTTCAACAGTGGGAAGCTAGACGGTGCTTAAAACATCAGTGTAGACCTGTGCTGTAAAAGTGCCACACTAAACAACAAGGGGTAGCAGCTCCTCCATGTAAAACACGACCACACCATAACACCACCGGCTTCGAATTTTACTGTCGGCAGTACATACACTGGCAGTTGATGTTCACCGGGCACTCGCCATACCCACACCCTACCATCGGACCGCCACATTGTGTACCGTGATTCGTTACTCCACACAACGTTTCTCCGCTGTTCAATCGTCCAATGTTTACGCTTCTTACACAAAGCGAGGCTTCGTTTCGCCTTTATCGGAGTGATGTGTGGCTTATGAGCAGCCGCTCCACCATGAAATCCAAGTTTTCTCACCTCCTGCCCAACTATCATAGTACTAGCAGTGGATCCTGATGCAGTTTCGAATTCCTGAGTGATGTTCTGGGTAGATGTCTGCCTATTACACATTACGGCCCTCTTCAAATGTCTGCGGTCTCTGTTAGTCAACAGACGAGGTCGGCCTGTACACTTATGTGCTGTACGTGACCCTTCACGTTTCCACTTCAATATCACCTCGGAAACAGTAGACCTAGGGATGTTTATGAGTGTGGAAATTTCGGGTACAGACGTATGACAAGTGACACCCAATCACGTGACCACGTTCGAAGTCTGTGAGCTCCGCGGAGCGCTCCATTCTACTCTCTGAAGATGTCTAATGACTACTGAGGTCACTTATATAAAAGTATCTGGCAGTAGGTGGCATCACAATGTACCTAAAATGAAAAACTTATGTTTTTGGGGGTGGTAGGATACTTTTGATCACATAGTGTATCTGTTTCTTTTCATAGATTGTTAGTTCAGTTACCCACACCATTTGTACGTCTCATTATTCCCGTGCAGGTTTTCAGAATCCAGACAACGGGAAGACATAGACTATGGTTGCTATTTTTGTCACGAGCCTGTACGCTTTATGTGGTAGGTCTATAACTGATATCAGTTAACACTACCTAAAACAATATGACAACAGATTACAGACATCAAAATACTCACAATAATGTCGTTGCACATAATCAGGCCCGTAAACTCTTATGATGGCATGAACAACTCAGTGGTACGAGAGTCTTGTTTTTTTCTGTCCTGTGTGAAACGAACTGCCATAGCCAAATAGCTTCCCGCGCTACAGCAGTAGTACACAATATCCCGGCAGGATGCCAGTGCATCAGTTTAACTCCATACTTTTCATGAGTCTAAAAACTGGACGGAACTATCAAGTCCCCTCAGCAGGAAAGGGTAAGAACATTTTAATACCATATCTGTACAAGCTATAGGGTACCCCAGAAAAATATAATTAACGATTTGGCATGAAAAATCTTTAACGGATTCTTAGTAAAGTATAAGGAGCGGTGTCATCGTGAGTTCCCAAGTATGTCGCTTGTGCAAAACACGGGAAGGGTCCTATGGACGCGAGTGAAGCGGTGGTGTAAAGTATTGAAAATGAAGTGATCAGTGATGATATTATTCTTGTCAAGTTCATAACTTCGCAATCAGCTGTTCGAATCGTTACCAACACAGATACATAAACACTATGTTAACGACAAGAAAAGTGATGTTATCATTTCTGATGCAGATCAGACACTTAGGTTTAAATAACTACAGATCCATGTTATAATTTAGTAAGCGTAGCTATAAGAATTTTTTTTGTACAAAATTCAGTTGTAACATTACAATACGGAACAATATCCCACACTGAATACTAACAGCAGACTTGCAAGCAGAACAAAGGCTCTTCAGGGCCTGAAGTATACCTGAAACACCTCCCAGAAGTGAAAAAAATAATTTAATGTAGCCAGATATGGGCAGTAGACGTAATTTCAAAGCCCAAAGCTGCTGCTTTTGGGACTGGCCCATACCTCATTCGTTTACCTAATCATTCTTTCCTGTTACTGTCTTTTAGTTATATGTCTTCAGTTTTTCTGCACCGGTTAAATTACTTAGGTTAAGTAGTAATAGCCTGCACGACAAACTGACTGAAATGTGGTTCATTCGATCATTATTAAACTACCACACAACACCGTTTATACATATCATGACGTTTATACATATCATGAATGAATGTGACAATTTACATTTTTATAATTATCGTTGTTGGTTCTGTAAATAGTGGCATGTAGTGTCAGCGAAAGTATCTAGACGGTGGGCCATACACAGAGGTGAGGAAGTCGTGGGGAAAGCCGCGGGAAAGCGATATGCCCATATACAGATGGCGTTAGTATCGCGTACACATGGTATTTAAGGGCAGTGCACTGGTGGAGCCATCATTTGTACTCAGGTGATTTATGTGGGAAGGTTTCCGACGTTATTATAGCCGCGCCACGGGAATTAACAGACTTCGAACACGAAATTGTAATTGGAGAATAACGCATGGGACGCTCCATTTTGGAAATCATTAGAATATTCAGCATTCCTAGATCCACAGTGTCAAGAGTGCGCAGAGAATACCTAATTTCAGCCATTACCTCTCACCATGCACTACGCAGTGCCCAACATCCTTCACGTAACGCCCGAGAGCAGCGGCGTTAGCTTTGTGTAGATTTGTCAGTGATAACAGACAAGCAGTACTTCGTGAAAATGCAGAAATCTGTGTGGGACGTACGACAAAGGTATCCGTTACTACAGTGCCGCGAAATGTGGCCTTAATGGGCTATGGCAGCAGACGACCGACACTAGAGCCTTTGCTAAAAGCACGACATCGCCTGCAGCGCCTCTCCTGGGCTTGTGACCATATCGGTTGGACCCAAGACGACTGAAAAACCGTAGCCTGGTCAGATGAGTGCCGATCTCAGTTGGTGAGGGCTGTTGATAAGGTTTGAGTCCGAAGCAGGCCTCCACGAAGCAATTGACCAAGTTGTCAACAAGGCACTGTGTAAGCAGGTAGAGGTTCCAAAATGGTGTGGGCTGTGTTTACATGGAATGGAATGGTCTGTTTACTCTGGCCCAACGGAACCGAACGCTGACTATAAATGGTTATGTTCGACTACTTAGAGACAATGATGTCATATCAGTGGGCCAAAATTGTTCTTGATTTGTCTCAAGAACTTTCTGGACAATTCGCGCTAATTATTTGGACACCCAGATCGCCCGACATGAATCCCATCGAACATTTACGGGATAAAATCGGGATGTCAGTTCGTCCACAAAATCCTGCACCGTCAACTCTTAAGTAATTGTGGACGGTTATAGAGGCAGCATTGCTCAATATTTCTGTAAGGAACGTCCAACGACTTGTTGAGTGCTAGCCTCGTCGAGTTGCTGCACTACGCTGGACAAAAGGAGGTCCGACACGACATGAGGAGGTATCCCTAGACGTTTGTCACCTCAGCGAATAATGTTCACGCGGTAAACAAATAAATATGGGGTTATTCACTGCAGCAGGTGATTCTGGTTTCCTGTATATGGACAGTACTGCCGATTCATATGGACCTGTTCTCGTGGATGAGTTCTTCGTAGGTGGAGATCACACTGTACTGTCAGTTTCTCGAGGTTTCCGGAAACCAGCCGTATAGAGTATGTCTGTGGAGGGGAGATACAACCCTTCACCCGCCACCGAGGATTTTTCGAACCGTTTCTCAGCTGTTAGAAGGGAATCGACTTTCAATAGAGGTCTTGAAGCACCTCATGGAGATGGAACCACGTTATTGCTAAACAGGTGGAGAATCTGTGGGCTGGCGTAACCCACGTTAACTTTTTTCGGAAGCTTTATTCCCGGTGTTTTTAATTTCTTTCGTGAAATGTGTAATTTTTTACAAGCCCGCATGCGAAATGTCTTGTGATTAGGCTTCATAAAGTTCTGCATAGCTTCTCAAAAACTGTTTATTTCCGAAATACGCTCCAGCCTCTCGGTTAAGATTACCTTTCGCATTCTGCTGCTTAAAATGTGTAGAACAGATGGCACAGCACAAACAAATAAATACTACCCTGCCACTATATTATTGCACCTGCCATTATCGGAAGAAACACAAGACAGTTCTGCACATACTACGAAGTGATTCAGAGTGTTCTCGCGAAACATTAAGCCAAAAACTCAGGATATGCCAAAAGAAGCGCGTTCATACCCAGGTGTAATAATATTGTGCTCGACCAATAACAGACTGCAACAAAGAATCTGTGTTCTGTAAGAGACGTTATTTGGAACTGATGAAATGAAGGTGTCAGTTTGGTACAGTCTCGGCGACGTACTGTGTGATTACCCAGGTATTAGTACAAGACATACATCGAAGTGTGATGCTGTTAATGGTGGCGTGTACAAAATCTGTAGGAAGGAAATGCTCTATCAAGAAGCATGGGACTTCATTTCCATTTTCCATTCTTATTAATATTTGTTTTCTCAAGAATCACACACTTCTTTATAATGGACAGAGCACAAACGAAACAGGTGATCCCTGAATCTGGCATAATCTGAATAGCTGTAACCTGTTATTTTTTATAGCATGCAAATGATATAAAACGGTAATTGCACTTCATTATTACTTGTGTTATAAAATGTAATGAAAACCTGGCTCAACAACTAGCAAGGGGGTCCAGAAACTGATCTATGAGCACGCCAAGATCAAGGCTGACTAGTTTTGTCGGGACACAATAAGAGAAACACTATTAACCACAAATACATAAAATATAAATATTAATACGAACCTTTACACTAACTATTACTTACGCTGGCCCTTCACGTTTATTAGTCAGTTATCCTTTCATTCATCACAATTCTAGGCCAATAATTCAAGTCCTGTGCTGACATTTCAGTAAGAGTGACGTCGAAGCAATCATTTTACATCGTTTCGTTGCAGTTGTACTTTAGTGAAACTTTAATTACCCTTTCATGAAAAACACTAAGTACTTCACAAATAAGGTACGCTGAGTAATTATGAGATTTACTGCTTCACGAAGTTTATTAAATGTAGTTAAGAGAAGTAATTACTTTTCACCTCAATAGAATAGGATACTCAGTAATAATGCAACACTTGGAAAAGGACAGGCAAATGAATAGGAATTAAATATGGGTCTTCGAGACAAAGTTTAAACAAAAGAGCATTACTATTTGGATAAGAGATCAGGTAACTGGCCGTGCAATTATATAGCTGATACTTTATCATACGAGTATTTGAAACGAATTTTTACTGTTATAGGTTTTTTTCGCCATCGCTAGTACTACTATGGCAACGTTAGGCGATACTATTGGCATCGAAGGCGAAAAAAGAAAATTTTAAATATGTCGGTCTTTTCGCCTTCGCTAGTACTAGTTCATTTGAAGAATAGGATGCTAGTAGTGGAGAAGGCGAAAAAAAGCAACGTCTGTAAAATGTATATCCCGCATTTCAGTTGACCTATGTAGGTCAACTGACGAATGGGATACTAGCGCTAGCGAAGGCGAAAATGTCGACATACGTTGTATTTGTATCATGCACTTCAATTATCCTATACAGATCAGCTGAAGTTCGGGATACAACTCATATATGTTAACTGAGATATTCCATACTAATGTTACTTCTGTCCCTTTTCTTTTCTTTTTCTTGCATTACAGTCCCAATCTTCAGTTGAGCTAGGTCAACTGAAGACAAGGATTCCTGGACTCAAAGAAGCAGTATACTAGATAACATATTCGAAATATGAATGTACGCAATATATATCTACCCTCTGTTTTCTCTGTCCTAGATTCCATTGTTTCTCAAAATCCGTCTTTGCTGTTAAATCTGTGCAGTATATCATCTCTGGTAACTTCTGACGTCACTCATCAAAACCGACGGGTTGTATCTCATTCTTCCGTAATCCCGAAGATTAATTGCTTGCAAATTAATTATTTAGCAAAACATGTTTATCAAAACTGTAGAGTGATTTGACGAGGTTTTGTTATTTAGCAGCTACCTATTATCGATCCGAAGTATTTTGTGTACATTGATACATAATCAACCATTTGCTGTCGAGATCTATCAAAAACAGTAGCTGATCGAATATAGCAACTAAAAAAGACTAAAAACTTACTTCAGTGAGAGGTGTACATCATTCCCGATGAACGGCAGATGGATGGCGAGGGCAGCCACTACCGTTTTCAAAGATGTGGTCCCGCAACGTCTGTTGCCGGGCAACGGTTCCAGTCATGTGTCTTATTGGCCAGGCAGGCGAAGCGTTGCCAGGCAACGAGATGTGGTTCTTAGCCTCGCTGGGCAGTGGCACGCTGCTGGGCTGTAGCTCGTCTTGAGCTGCGACTGTTCCCGCAATACGGTGGCGTCGCATCGTCAGGTAAAGATTCCTGCACATTGTACGCTCTGTCGAGACCGACACTGAGCACCAACATAGCACCGAGTGCACACGAGTTCAACCAGCACCTCCTGGTTCGAGCTGCTGGTTCAACGCACAAAATGTTATGGAAACAAATTGAATTAATCTTTGGTAATTTGACACCACCGAACACACACCGGCCTTAAAATTCGATTGTTGGGTCAAGTTGTGGTGAACAAAATACGAGTTTCACGAGTGTCGGACCAGATTTGTAACTGGGCTCCGATCTTCTTAAAGGGTGGAACACAATACTGTATTCTTAACGCGATGAAGTACCAGAGGGGAGTGTTGAAGGGTCATTAATGACGGAAGCCGTATGAGACAATATGCAGACGGTGCTGTTGATACATGACACAAGACTGTAGCGAAATGCAGGATGAACTGTAGGGGGCTGGCAGTTGATCCTGAACGTAAATAAATATAACATATTACGCGAAAATAGGGGAAGGCATCCATTACTATGCAGTTACGATGTTGGTGAAAAAGTACTGGAAAGTTTACCTATCGCAAAATACTTACGAGTAACGTTCGGAGGGACCTAAAGTAGAATTTTCATGTAAAACTAATTTTAATAAAAGAAAACGACAGGTTAAATTCATTGGCAGAACCCGAAGGAGATGTAATTCATCCACGAATGACATTGCTTGCTATTTGCTTGTCTGGCCGATTTTTAAGTACTGTTTATCAATCTGGAACCCTTACCAGGTTAGATCAATACATGAGAGAGAAGAATCAAAGGAGAGGGGGACGTTTCGTCACGAAAGAGTTTAGTAAGCATGAGAGCGTTATGGAGTGCTTGACAAATTTCAGTGGCTGTGACTACGAGCATATGTTCGAAGAAGAGTTGGACAACATATTACTTCCTCCCACATAATATGTTTCGCGAAATAGCCACGACGAAGAAGTAGAGGAATTACAGCTGACGCGCAAGTTCATCGACAGTCGCTCTTCATAGGCACCAATCGCATCTGGATAACGTAAGTGGAAAAGAATAGTGGAAGAAGAACTACCCTCCACCACATATCGTAAGGAACGAATGTAGCTGTGCGCTGGTAAGCAAAACTTTCGGTCGATAGTAGCTTCCTCATGCTGCGTGACTTCCAGGTAACATAGCTCGATGTAACTTTGCTCGCATATCATGTCATTTCTGGAAAACCAGAATCTACTCTGTAGGAATCAACATGGATTCCGGAAACAGTGATCGTGTGATACCCAACTCGCTTTATTTGTTCATGAGACCCAGAAAATATTAGTTACAGGCTCCCGGGTAGGCGCCATTTTTCTTGCCTTCCGGAAGGCGTTCGATACAGTTCCGCTCTGTCGCCTGATGAACAAAGTAAGAGCCTACGGAATATCAGACCAGCTGTGTGGCTGGATTGAAGAGATTTTAGCAAACAGAACACAGCATGTTGTTCTCAATGGAGAGACGTCTACAGATGTTAAATTAACCTCTGGCGTGCCACAGGGGAGTGTTATGGGACCATTGCTTTTCACAATATATATACATGACCTAGTAGATAGTGTCGGAAGTTCCATGCGGCTTTTCGCGGATGATACTTTAGTATACAGAGAAGTTGCAGCATTAGATAATTGCAGCGAAGTGCAGGAACATCTGCAGCGGATAGACACTTGGTGCAGGGAGTGACAACTGACCCTTAACATAGACAAATGTAATGTATTGCGAATACATAGGAAGAAGGATCGTATATTGTATGATTATATGATAGCTGAACGAACACTGGTAGCAGTTACTTCTGTAAAATATCTGGGATTATGCGTGCGGAACGATTCGAAGTGGAATGATCATATAAAATTAATTGTTGGTAAGGCGGGTACCAAGTTGAGATTCATTGGGAGACTCCTTAGAAAATGTAGTCCATCAACAAAGGAGGTGGCTTACAAAACACTCGTTCGACCTATACCTGAGTACTGCTCATCTGTGTGGGATCCGTACTAGGTCGGGTTGACAGGGGAGATAGAGAAGATCCAAAGAAGAGCGGCGCGTTTCGTCACAGGGTCATTTGGTAAGCGTGATAGCGTTACGGAGATGTTTAGCAAACTCAAGTGACAGACTCTGCAAGAGAGGCGCTCTGCATCGCGGTGTAGCAAGCTGTCCAGGTTTCGAGAAGGTGAGTTTCTGGATGAAGTATCGAATATATTGCTTCCCCCTACTTATACCTCCCGAGGAGATCACGAATGTAAAATTACAGAGATTCGAGCGAGCACGGAGGCTTTCCGGCAGTCGTTCTTCCTGTGAACCATACGCGACTGGAACAGGAAAGGGAGGTAATGACAGTGGCACGTAAAATGCCCTCCGCCACACACCGTTGGGTGGCTTGCGGAGTATAAATGTAGATGTAGACGTAACTTGGCTCATACTTAGAAAGAACTGCGACAGTATAATGTAGAGGGTAATTGAAATAAATACGCAATAAGACGAACACAAATGAAATTTTTGATTAAAATAGAATAATTGCATTGAAATCGCAGCGATTTATGATGGCCTTCTGGACATTACAGAAGGCGGGACATGTTTCTTAATAGGCTATGTGATCACCACAGACGCCACTGCGTGCTCTGCAATGGCCTACCTACGCTGATCACGAAGTTGGAAAGGAGTTATTGTCGTAGGGCGTCAAATTCTTCCAGCAGCGCGGTGGACGACTGCATGTGGAGGGACTACAATAAGTTTCGCCAACGCATCTCACATATGCTCGATCGGATTTAAGTCGGCGGAACAGACACGCCAGACCATTCGCCGAATATCCTCTAGTTTAAAGAGTTTCTCTATTCTCATATCTACTTATACTTAACAGATGTTTTCAGTTACTATTTGTTATTTAAAACATCGGTAAACATACATCGATAACTTTTGTAATATATCGTCTATATAAAATCCTATTTCAATTTCGTAATACGAGATGTGTGTATGGCATTTTTGGGCGGCAGTCCCATTCTGGGGAGTTCGGCCACCTAGTGCAAGTACTTTTATCTGACGTCACTTCGGCAACTCGTTCATCGGTGTTATTACAACACATACACACAGTTTCGAATGGAGAAAATCCCCGACACGGCCGGGAATCGAACCCGCGCCCCGTCATCGCAAGGCTAACCACAAGACCAGGAACCGTCGTGTGAGGGTCATAACACTCTCATCGTATACAATCACTTGATATACATTATGACAACATTCTCCTCTTTATTATTATTATCCTTTTCTCAGACGTTATTTCTGGTTAAAAATGGAAAGTGACGCGGACCTTGATCAAGCGTGACTTCCTTTTAACTGTACGGTATATGTTACATTGCATTTAGGAACTTACGGGTAATTGAACATGTATAAATAATTACAGATTTCTGTAGTTGTATATATAAGTTTGGATGTAGCTGTATTGCGTTGATGTACTGGTGGATATTGCGTGGTATGACTCCTGTAGTTGAAAGTATAATTGGTATAATGTCAGCTTTATCCTGATGCCACATGTCCTTGACTTCCTCAGACAGTTGGATGTATTTTTCAACTTTTTCACCTGTTTTCTTCTGTATATTTGCTGTATTGGGTATGGATATTTCGATTAGTTGTGTTAATTTCTTCTTTTTATTCGTGAGTATGATGTCAGGTTTGTTATGTGGTGTTTTTTTAACCTGTTATAATGGTTCTGTTCCAGTATAATTTGTATTCATCATTCTCCAGTACATTTTGTGGTGCATACTTGTATGTGGGAACGTGTTGTTTTATTAGTTTATGTTGTATGGTAAGTTGTTGATGTATTATTTTTGCTACATTGTCATGTCTTCTGGGGTATTCTGTATTTGCTAGTATTGTACATCCGCTTGTGATGTGATCTACTGTTTCTATTTGTTGTTTGCAAAGTCTGCATTTATCTGTTGTGGTATTTGGATCTTTAATAATATGCTTGTTGTAATATCTGGTGTTTATTGTTTGATCCTGTATTGCAATCATGAATCCTTCCATCTCACTGTATATATTGCCTTTTCTTAGCCAAGTGTTGGATGCGTCTTGATCGATGTGTGGCTGTGTTAGATGATACGGGTGCTTGCCATGTAGTGTTTTCTATTTCCAATTTACTTTCTTCGTATCTGTTGATGTTATGTGATCTAAAGGGTTGTAGAAGTGGTTATGAAATTGCAGTGGTGTAGCAGATGTACTTTCATGAGTGATTGCTTTGTGTATTTTGCTAGTTTCTGCTCGTTCTATATTATTATTATTATTATTATTAACTGCGAATAATCCTATTAGGATTACGCAAAGTATGTAGAGATGGGCGTTTGCATTTCTTTGTGTCAGTATATCTTTCATTCTCTGTAGTTGTGGCTCAACCATAGGGTTCACGACCAAACCCACAATTGTTATTTGGTGACCTTTTTGCCTCGGTTGATATAAGTTACACCAGTGCTCGTTGAGAGTAGCTCGTGACATGGTGGCTAACGTCATTCCCTCTAGATCGTGAGATCTCGAGTTCAATTCTGGTCCGGGTCGAAGATTTTCGTTGCGTGAGGACTAGGTGTTCATGCTGCTCTAAGCACTTCCTCTTATCTTCAACGGCGCTCAAGTCACCGATGTGGCGTCAAATAGAAAGATTTGCGCCATGAGGCCGAACTACCTCATACGTTGTCTCCCGGACAATAACGCCGTTCGGTCATTTCATTTCGCTGCATACTACGGAGAGAAAGAGGCAGGAATGTTTGCAGACCTGTCGCACAGTTCATACGGAAATCTCCGAACCGGAAGCGTGCTGCAGAGTGTGACTACGGACAGGCAAAATGTGTGAGCGGGCGTCCCGGGAAGACCGTGCCGGGCGGCTGCATCCGCTAACGACGTTAGCCGCGCAGACAAAGTCTCATTTCCGGAGAGTAACGCGATCAATGGACTCAAATTGGACGCCAGGCAGGAAGGGAAGGGAAGGGAAGAGTAGAGAAGAAGCGAAGCGCCGACGACAACGCCGAAGTGCCTGCCGTGATGTCTTTCTTCAGAACCGACGCCGGGTAGTGGCACAACTGCTCCAGAATTCCCCTCCCCCCCCCCCCTGTCTGTTTGTCAGACGCGTCTCACCACCACGTTAGTGTGCGACGGACGTGTGACATCACTCCCTCTGACCGGATCTGCTTTGAACGTTGCCACGTGCCCTCATCCATGTGAACAGAACAATCTTTCGAGTAACTTCCAGCATCTGCCAAATAGGCGAAAGATTTACGAGTCAAAATGTATGATTACGTTTGAGAGATGACGCGCACAGGTGTAAATGGAAAGGCTTACACTATGAAGCACCAGTCCAATATTTATCAAATTCAAGGAGATGTCATCATGTAACAGCTATTAAATGCTTGATACATTATGGACCTAACCGAGTTAGCAGCTGTTGAGCGGACGGCTCTCGAGTCTTGCTCGCGCTGTGCGTAAAAATTCGTAGCTAACATTGTTCTCCTACCTACATTTGGTAGCATGTAGACCGATTTCTGAATTACTTGTACTGGGCAAAGGCACTTTTAATATATTTGCTCTACGTTGAGTCTCGTATTGCTTTCGTTTCCTGCCTGCGTTTTTCTTGGATGACTCCTCCCACTCTGCATAGCTTATATGTTGGTAATTTCGATGGTAATGTTGATTTCAATAACCGGGAAAAATAAATTGGCGCTTATAGTTCAGAAGGAAATTTATATTTTTAATACGCTTCATTTCCTGTGAGAATACCGTGAGTGGTCGTTAGAAGTCGTAATACTTCCTAATGGACATGCTTCAGATCAAAGTCGGGGGATGCCTTTACTACAGTAGCTCCCCACCGAAGTCCATTTCCAGCAGGAAAGAGCCAGCGACTGTACGAAGCAGCAGGTAGAACGCTCACTTGGTCTGTCCATGGTTGTTGCAAGACACCAGCAAGCCTACAAACTGCACGATGATCTGACACTTCCAAATGTCCCCACTGGACTGCACCACTCTGCCGAGACGTTTTCATCTTTTCTTTCTCGCCTCTCCCGGCGGACACGTCAGCCTTCAAAGTA
The DNA here is from genome assembly GCF_023864345.2 of Schistocerca serialis cubense. NCBI lineage: Eukaryota > Metazoa > Arthropoda > Insecta > Orthoptera > Acrididae > Schistocerca > Schistocerca serialis. The sequence goes on from NC_064644.1 coordinate 98,757,728, forward strand.
AATCTCACTAACATCTGGGAAGGAACTGACGTCACCAACGGCTGTGAACCTACTGATGGCCCATTGAAGAACGTGAGACTGAACAAGACAGAGTAAAAAACAGAGGCAAAGAGAGTCTACGACGTCGTACTTTCCTAGGTTATAGATCATTTTATTTCACGGGTCATCGTATAGCTTCATGATCGTTTTTCTCCCAGAGAAATTCCTTATGTGTTATTCTAAGTTCCCTGAAGGTGCCTTAAGAACATTATGTTTTAGTATACACGTTTTTTTGCAAGCTGAAACTACTCCGTGAACAATCTTGCATCTGCATAGCACAAGAATTTAGGTCACTGTCTGGTGCTGTTACTAAAGCGGAATTTATGATAATCAACAAGCTAGAAAAGATGTTCACAGTGTGTTTTGAACGGTTGAAGCTAATTGTTACGATTACAATGACGTCAAGCACTGAATCGGTTGGAAAGGGTGTCTGGAGGCGTTGTATACTCTGAGGCAAGTTAGTCCAGAAATGTTGTAAATGGTCTTTCATATCACAGATACTTTCGAGCTCGTCCTACAAATCTTCTGTAGGACACAGAGCTGGGGTTCTTGGTGGACACAGTAGTACTCCAACACCACATAGACAGCTCACAGAGACAGATTTCATACACGGTGATAATTACTGACCTATATGAAATAAAATCGTCGTAACTTCCGAACGGTTTGCGTTAGGACGTTCATACTGCACGATTGGCGGCGGGGCATGATGGAAATTAGTATGCGCATGCATGGTTAAGTTTAGCGACGAAGCCTACTTTCATTTGGATGGGTTCGCCAATAAGCAAAATGGTCATACTTGGGGGACTGACAATCCGCATTTCGCTACCGAGAAGTCTCTACACCCTCAGCGAGTGCCGGTGTGTTGTGCACTGTCCTGTCACGGAATAATCGATGAGATATTCCTTGATGGCTCGGTGACTAACGAACGGTACGTGATGTTTTTGGAAGATGAGTTCATCCCCATTATCTAAGAGAGACCCTGATTTCGACAGTATGTGGCTCATGCAAGACAAAGCTCGACCACATCGAAGCGGGAGAGTATCTGATATCGTGGAGGAACACTTTGGGGACATCATTGTATCTCTGGGATACCCATAGGGCCTCGATTGGCCGCCATTTTCTTCGGATCTGAACACATACGACTCCTTCTTGTGGGGCTATATTAAAGACAAGTTGTGCAAAAATAACCCCAAAGCCACTGCTAAGCTGAAAACAGCCATTCAGGAGTTCATCGACAGGATCGGTGTTCCGATACTTCAGCGGGTCATGCAGAATTTCGCTGTTCGTCTGTGCCACATCATCACCAATGACGGGAGGCATATCGAACTTGTCATAACCTAAATCCGAGCATCGTTAGTGACGATTACATGTTGAATAAAGTGTATGCACGCCGTAGTTTGTAAATAATTTACGTTTTCTCATATAGTTCAATAATTGTCACCCTGTATCTGGCCGAGCATTGACCCTTAAAAAAATGCCCCAAGATACTGTCGAATGAGAGGTAACACATGACAACGTGTGATGTCCGTTACGTACAGTTCAGTCGTCAGAGTTCTTTTAATCACCACCAATCTTGACCTTAAGTCTTATGGGAGGGGACGCCATTACGCCAGGAGCAACATCCCTGAGTCTCACCAAAAAATAGGAATAATGGGACCTCCACTCAGGTCGCCGTCATCGTACCCGACAGCGGTCATCGGGGATAATAGAGGACCGCGACAATCGCTGAACACAATATAACGCCATTCATCGGCAGTCAGAGCATCCTGGTCTTCGCACTACGTCCAGCACAGCCACTTGTGTTGTGGTCTTTTTGGCAGCCCACGCATGGGACAGTAATTCCCAAGTCCAACTACTGAAGGTCTCCCATCAGTGGTGTGTTTCGACACAGAAGGTTGCACAGCGTCCATTACCTGTTCTCGAATAGAAGTAGCTGATGTGAAGGGTGTAGGTTTCATGATATGGCTTGATGCAGAATACGACGGTCCTCCCATGTAGTGGTCAGACGTGGTCTACCACAACCTTGAAGTCCGCAGTTCGTGGTGCTCCATTTGGATCACTGGGTCCCGAGTTCGATTCCCGGCCGTGTCGGGGATTTTCTCTGTCTAAGGACTGTGTGTGTGTGTGTGTGTGTGTGTGTGTGTGTGTGTGTGTTTTCCTCATCATTCCGGAACAGTGGCGAGACTGGGCAGTGAAAAGATTGTCAATTTTTAGGGGCGCTGATAACCGAGCTGCTGAGTGCCCCACAAGCCAAATATTGTCGTCGTCGTCACCATCATCATCATCATCATCATCATCAGTACCTTGAAAACGAGAACGCCTATACTGTTGCTCCCATTCGGTCTAACAACCCACCACTGTTCCATCTGAATGTCCCACAAATCTGGCTATTTTACGATTCGCCCAGCCAGTCAATGGGAGACCCACAGTCAGAAACCTTTTAAATTCTGTCAGATGCTTATAACGCTGTCTCTCATGAAAGTGTGGCATCTCCATGTCCTTCACAGTCATCACTCAACATATGGCGCTCTTCACGCCCTTTACATCAGACCTGGCAGCAACACTAATGCGCTGATGTGACCGCTCCACCACTCACAGAGCATTGCACCTCTAATAATGTTTGACCTACCCGTCGAAGGTTTGTTCGTGTATGAAGTTACGTAAGCGTCCCACCATTTCTTCTGGGTGCTTCATTACTTTATTTTATTTTCATTGTCAGGCAGAACATAATTCGCCTCTTATTATTACATTTATTTTAGTTACCGAATACACTTGAGTTTTAAAAGTGGTGTAGTTCTTTAGTCAACGATGTTAGAGATTATCGTTAGTTCTGGAAGCCACTCAAAATGAGAGCCTCATCTGTGTGATGTCTGCCACGAAGTACACTACCGGCCATTAAAATTGCTGCACCACGAAGATGACGCGCTACAGACGTGAAATTTAACCGACAGGAAGAAGATGCTGTGATATGCAAATGATTAGCTTTTCAGAGCATTCACACGAGGTTGGCGCCGGTGGCGACACCTACAACGTTGTGACATGAGGAAAGCTTCCAACCGATTTCTCATACACAAACAGCAGTTGACCGGCGTTGCCTGGTGAAACGTTGTTGTGATGCCTCGTGTAAGGAGAAGAAATGCGTACCATCACGTTTCCGACTTTGATAAAGGTCGGATTGTAGCCTATCGCGATTGCGGTTTATCGTATCACGACATAGCTGCTCGCGTTGGTCGAGATCCAATGACTGTTAGCAGAATATGGTATCGGTGGGTTCAGGAGGGTAATACGGAACGCCGTGCTGGATCCCAACGTCCTCGTATCACTAGCAGTCGAGATGACAGGCATCTTAACCGCACGGCTTACGGATCGTGCAGCGTCTCGATCCCTAAGTCAATAGATGGGGATGTTTGCAAGACGACAACCATCTGCACGAACAGTTCGACGACGTTTGCAGCAGCATGGACTATCAGCTCGGAGACCATGGCTGCGGTTACTCTTGACGCTGCATCACAGACAGGAGCGCCTGCGATGGTGTACTCAACGACGACCCTGGGTGCACGAATGGGAAAACGTCAGTTTTTCGAATGAGTGATGGTTCTGTTTACACCGTCATGATGGTCGCATCCGTGTTTGGCGACATCGCGGTGAACGCACATTGGAACAACTACTGGTAAATTATCTGTTTGTCTTTCAAATCCAGCATGGCATGACCAACTTGCTTACCCATTATCAGTATCGTCTTGTAACCCTTGTGTTGTACCAGTTACTATGTATCAATGTTGATATGTGGCATAATCTCTCTATATTCCATCAGATTTATTGTATGTTATTGATCGTCTGCTGAGGAAATATAGTCTGAAATTTTCTTGGACCCTGAATTTCATTTATTTTTTTGGAAATTTTATCTCATTTCATGTTAGGTGTTGTAGATGTAGAGGTACCGACGCAGTAACCTCGTCACTTGGGTCCATTTTGATGTCATTACATAATTAATTTTCATTAAAATAACTAGCGTTTCCGTTGAGTGACGTATTTTAATTGGAAGTTGGGTTCATAGGACCTATCTGTCTCACATAGGTCCAGGTAGAGAGGACGTTATTTGTTGAAATGTGCTTCGGAGCTCCGTTGGTTCGTTGCAGTGTTGCTTTGCCTCACATAATTTTACGCTTCCATAGTCTTTTGTACAAGGAGCACTGCTCACGCCTCACGTGGCCTTCCTGCAATCTTATTGGCTATTGCAGCCACTTCCGTTCCCTATGTACTGGATTTATTTTAAGTGACCGTTTCTCACACATTAGGCTTTTCTATTTTCGTGTCTGAATTTGAATTTCTGTGTGTGATAATCTGCACATGCTAACGAAAAGGCGTATTTCAAGCATAGCTTACAGGGGTGGCATGTGGGGGATCTATTCCCCGAATTAAAACAAAAAACTTTCCCCTCTACCCTTCTCCTGTCAAGTTGCGAAACTGAAAACCTTGGTGCAACACACAGTTTCAAATACTACCAGCTGCCATGGACCATTACATGGAATAGGCTTGAAAACTTCATATGTCTACGTAAGCAAATCATAAAAGATGGGGCCCTGTACCATTCTGCCTGCACAAACCTAAAACGCCGTAACTTGGCTGTAGTAAGAAGGTTCAAGTGGATGTAGGTTTCAGTAGCTATGTAAAGATAGAGAGGTTTGTACACGGTAGACTAGCTTGGAAGCGGACTTCTGACTTAAGACTGGAACTACTGCGACGTTTATTATGTCACACATTACCTTGTATGTGGGGCAACTACAGCCGAAATATTCCATGATTTGAATAACAAGACCTCTGCGACTGTTAGAATTCATTATTGGAGAGCACGACCGGTTCCGAAAATTAAATTTGCATTTTAAGGTGCTTCACTGTATAGAAAAGAGTAAAAGAACTTAGCAGAAATTAAAGAAATGGAGCCGGCCGGCCGAACGGTTCTAGGCGCTTCAGTCTGGAACCGCGCGACCGCTACGGTCGCAGGTTCGAATCCTGCCTCGGGCGTGGATGTGTGTGATGTCCTTAGGTTAGTTAGGTTTAAGTAGTTCTAAGTTCTAGGGGAATGATGACCTCACATGTTAAGTCCCATAGTGCTCAGAGCCATTTGAACCAAAGAAATGGACAAATAAAAGCGATAAGATCTGTGTCTACTTACGGCCAAAAGACTAAGGTTCTATTTAAACTGCATAAAGCCATTTCCAACATTTATATCTACGTATTTAAAACATCTGGATCAAGAATATGAGAGCGTCTATGATATAATGCATTGAGGGCTAAGGCCATCTCAAACCTTAAGAAAACCGTAAAAACGTCAAAGTAAGAACGTAGTCACTATTAAAATAATTTATTATAAAACATAATTAAAATACTTACCAAAAACGCCGCGTTTATAACATTAAAAGAGAGTCAGTTGTCACCTTACCTCCGTTGTAGAGAACCTGGGGAGGAAGTGTTGCTGTGTCCGCTGCCAACTAATCGCTGCATGTGCCGAAGTCTTCGCGGAACGCCGCGCGTGCGCAGTGAAGCATACATTAAGTAACCAGATACCTTGATTGAAACGTTGGGAGCTGGCTGCAAGGTATCACGGTATCTGGTTACTTAATGTTTGCGTCACTGCGCATGCCTGGGGCTTTCCTCGTAGGCCTCGCTACAGATAGCGGTTAGTAGGCGGCAGCAACACCAACGCTTCCTCCCGAGGCTGTCTACACAATGGAGGTAACGTGTGACACTATTGATAACTGGTTATCTTTTAATGTTACAAACGCGGCGTTTTTGTAAGTATTTTAATTTGGATATCGCTTTATCAGATTTACATATAACTTTGGTCTTTTGAGAAAGTTGACAGATCTTATCGCTTTTATTTGTCGATTTCTTGGCATAACTAAATTTTTAATAAATTCTTTTATTCCTTTGTATACAGTGAAGCACCTGAAGATGCAAATGTAATTTGCGAAATCGGTTGTGTCCTCCAGTAAAGAATTCTAACAGTCGCAGCTGTCTTGTTTATTCAAATCATTGATTATGTCACACATGAAGAGATTAATTTTTTATTTACTTTGCTGTAGCAGTGTTGACGTTTATTCCGAGTGCGATTTTATCACAATACTATCTTCTGTAGCGCCTTTGCATATAAGCTACTCATACCGGGGGCGGTTGTTTCGGAACGTAGGCTACACATCTTTATGACACGTTAAATGATGTTACTGAATGCTGCACTAAACTTCAAATTGACACAGATACAAGACGGTGTTGTTAAACATCATCACCAAGTTTCTGTAACAACAGTCGTAGAGTTCTAGTAATTCACTTCCTTGACGATAGATATCTGCTCCTTTGTCATAGAGCATTGGAGAAGCACTTTGTGAACAATATATATATATATATATATATATATATATATATATATAACCTGCCCTCAAGCCCGCAAAGACATTGTTTCAGCTTACTGAAAAGATGGAAATTGCATTGTGCAAGATCTTGTACATGTGGTCGACCGTACGGGACTTATCAAGTGGAAGGCCAGGTCTTATATTAAATGATGAAAGAACAGGAAATTGTGCGGTTCGTGTTAAGTTATCTCGGTAGCCTGTCATGGGACGCAGAGGCAGAGATTCACACACGTGACCTACCTCCTGCGCCTGCTACTGGCTAAACCGAATGCATGGATTCGCTAGCACGTTCAGCAGAGGGCAGAAGACATCTCTTGTCAGCAGCTTCAACCAGACAGAACTGCCTCTGTTCTGGAAGGCGGGCATCTTGTACCGCACAGGCACAGCCCAAGTTACATAAAATTTGTGAAAAACAGTCTAGATCGCAATGGTTATTTTATTTTAAATGACCGGTTTCAGTGACTGAGGTGTACTGACTATTCTGGACATCGTCAACTTCAGCTGATGGTGCTATTGTGAAGGTGTAAGACTGGGCGGAAACCGGTCATTTTAAATAAAATAACTACTGCAGTCTACGCTGTTTTTCACTAATTATATGCAGATTACAAGACAGCTGTTCTCCATAAACGTTACCGAAAATTTTGACAGCAGAAGCAACTGCGAGAGAAAAAGACTTGACTGGGGCCCTTGAAATAAGCTCTTTTTTAAACCCATTCCCTAAACTATTCCTCGACTGGCTGGCGTATTGTACAACCTTAACTGTTTTGCGGATACTTCAAAACCTCCCATCGAAAACGTCGAAGCAAAGCTTGGGTTTCGCACGCCGTGTAGGGTGTTGCCTCGCAGGAGAACAATACGTCGGCCTGTTTTCCCACGTCTCTTGTTCTCTGCGGCCATGAAACTTGCGCCTTTGTGTGCAGGTGACAGTGATCGCGGAACAAAGCGTGAGCAACTGTCACAGATACCACAGACGACCTCGCACGATGGAGACGCTCGTCTGCTGAGTAATGTCCACAATACACACACTGCGATCGCTGCGAATCAGTTGCTTGATTACCTGGACGCTGTCGACCGTGGTAGGCTTCATTCCCGACCAACGCTGGCCACGTTTGTGCGGTCTTGGTCAAATTGTTGACACTGTTATGCCACAGAGTGGTAATGAACAGAAATTAGTAAGAATTTTATTAAAACTCATTCATGTTGCCAAAGGCATACTTCAGGTCGTGCCAGAGACAGAGGCGGAAGCGAGCCAGTACGTCGCAAGCAGGTCAGGTTGATGACGTATTACGACACCGTGTGCTGAGTGGGGATACACACGCAGCAGAAAGAGCACTACGACAGAAAACCAAAGGAAGTGATGCGGCGTCGCAGTTCCTTCCGTCCCTTTACGACGAACCTGCACCTACCTGTGAACATTGTCTCAGTATTCCATCAGTAGGGAAGCCGAGCGAAACCTACTGTACTTCGACGTGAACCAGGCTGCAATTAAAGTCACTAATCTACGTTTCGGGAGAAAGTTTTCACACGAAATGAAAAGTTGGAAATTTTGTTCTTAATTAATATATTCTGAAACTTACGTGAACAAGTATCACTGCCAAGCCCGTGCTAGTCCTAACACAGTCTCTCACAATCCCTTTCACTCAGGTTAGGAAGTTTATGGTGTTGCATTTCCCGAAAAGCAATAGCTACAAAAATACGGATTTTTTGTTTGAGAATGCTCGCCAAATATTAAGTCTGTCGGTACCTAATGCAGTCACAGTTTTTAGCCACCGACCTGCTCAAAACGCCACGTGGAATTATTGTCTTTTCTCGTCCCAAAATTCACTTAAAAATTCCAAAATTTCTACACACCCATCGGAATGATCATGCCGTCACTTTACAACACTTTTGATGTATGAAACACTGCTAGATCCGGCAACTTATTATTTCCATCGGAACTACTACTACACATGTCAGAACTGTTTAATACTCTAAGTCTTCTATACCAGCAGAGAAAGGTGCGCGAATAATATTGCTTTACCATTGGTCAGTTTACTCAACAGCCAATAGCAAAACAACATTCTCCCGCGTCAGTCCACGCTTTTCATCTATAACCAATCGCAAAATAATAAACCTAACGACTGCACTTTTTACCTATGTAATTATCTAATGTGCTCAAGTTTTGTTTATGCATAATGTTATTCACTATTATTACTTATAACTGAATTAAATTTCCCTTTACCATAAACTTATTTTACAAATCTATTCTACAAAAATCCCCTTTGTCCACATCCATACTTTTTCGAAATGTTCCCACACTAAATCCCACTACATAACTCGATAAACAATTGTCTTCATATTAACCTTAAACCACACTCACGCATCATTCATACTGCAAAAACACATTTATAACATTTTACATACACAAAAGACATAATAACACTTTATGAAAATACTAGTACAGTTTACGCAAACATTCTATTACTTTAGTGCACTCTAGTGGGCACAATCGAAACTAAATCACAAACTCCTATCCAATACTGTCTTCTATCGGCCGATACATAAATTACGTGCGCGTCCAGTCTTGCGTCACCATCTGTCACTATCCAGCTCTGAGACACTTGCGTCACCATCTGTCACTATCCAGCTCTGAGACACATCTCCCACTTAACAGCCTCCAAGGCAGGATCGGTATACAGCGCTACGCCTCAGCGAGACAAGGATACTAGGTAGCACGTAAGATATGTTGCAAGGAACTATCTGTTTCACAAGAGTACTTAGAGAAGACAGGCACAGCAGTTAAGAGCCTGCTAAATCAATGTAGCATGCGGGCTTTCAAAAAGAATATGCTGATTAAGATGTGATGGGGCCCTCAACTACGTACCCTCCGACTAAACGTTGCAATATTAAAAGTTTTGGCTGGTTTCGTTGTCTAGGGGCTCGGATACGTAGTTGCCCCATTACAGGCCAAATACTGCTGAGTCTATGGTATATGATAATACTACACACATGAATCGAATGGTCGAAGGTTTCTATCACTCGGCAATTGCGAATTATGAATGTAACATATAAATTTATATACGAAAGATTGCAATTAAATGAAACCTGCAGGTATTAACTTAACAACTTTAAATGATGAGTTCGATAGTTGCAGTAATTTTGAGAATGCGGTATATTTCTGCAAAACACTTATTGGTGTCGATGGTCCAGCAATAAAATAAAATATAAGTTGAATAACAGAGAAACAATAGATTCCTACTGCACGTAAGTAGTTATGAACAACAACATAGCTCGCAAGATATTGACTTCTAAACACACACTACGTCTTCACTGTAGAAGCCACGGAAATCTCACAAGTCGGCACTCCGAAGTATTTCTATCTGCCGCGACCACGCACAAACCGCTACACACTCTCCAAGTTCCCCCTGCGACCGTACGTCGCGCATTCAGGTCCAGCACTCCGCACTCCTCGTGTCCTCTCCGGAAACCATTGCTGTGATTGGCTCCCGCCCACTCTTCAAGCCAACGCCCACTCACAAACATAATGAAACATACGAAATACTGGAGTTAGATTTAAATAACTTGAAATTAAATAAATATTCCTACGGATGGACCATAAACACGCTGTAACACACATTATTAAATACATAAACAATTAAATAAACATATATCAAAAGAAATAGAACAGGTAGGCCAGTTTCGTAATGTCTCTGTGCTTTCTAAAACACAGTAAATATTTAACCAATTTCTTCATGAATAGTTTATATCAGATATAAACAAAGACACAGATGAATAAATATATTTATAAGCATGCTGCTACAGTTTTTTCGTGTAACTGTGGAGTACTTATGGCCTCACGCGATCGATAGTAATCGGCCACTTTGACCTCCAATAACTCATGTACTATTCAAGTTACATGCCTGTAATTCATACCAATTTAGGTTTACTCTAATAGCTTTCTAAAGACATGGCGACTGACACAATCGACGGAAGCGTTTATATATTGGAAATTCGATGCTGGATGTTATTTGTATAATTCACCGTCACATACTAAACTTTAAACTAATCAAGATATTGAAAAGCTGATTGCACCATCAGAATCGTCGTGCAAATAATAGTATTGCAATATTTCTTTTTGAGGTATCATGGTTCATCTAGCTACTATTAATTTCTATACGAACTATGAAATGTCTGCCATTAAGGTTTCACAAAGTCCACCATCTTGTGCACTCCCAGAGCACAGCATCACCAAGGAATCCACAGCCACGTGCTCGATGGACCACGTGCTCCGGCCGTTGTGAGGCACCACGCGGTTGCCAACGAGCTCGGCCAGAGCGGTGGCCGCCAACTCTGAACTGAGAACATTTCCAGGGCGCCGCGACTCGCCCGTTACCTCACAAGCGGAACAACGAGGACATCCGCGGTCATTATGAACCGAGCCTTGCGCCACATGTTATAGCTCACCAGCTCTCTTCATCAGTTGATCATTGGAATCGATGGCGTTCACAGTAACAGCACTCCTTTTAGTGATTACAGTACTAACGAATCTCTGTGCTACATCAGCAAAATCTATGAACCACCCGAATATGTACTGAAGATGATGACCTTCAGCTGATGAACTTCACGCTGCCCGCTGTCTACAGTCTACTGGTGGAGAAACTGACTGCCTTCCGACAATTTCACACCGCATGGTGCAGCCAGCACGAAACTGCATCGCCCTAGCCAGGAACAAGGCCTCTTGGGTACCACGTTCCTATTCAATCCTCGGGCGCCTTTGGGTCCTAACACCTACTGTGCGTAGGTACCAGATCAACAGATTACGAGCCGGCCGCGGTGGTCTAGCGGTTCTGGCGCTGCAGTCTGGAACCGCGGGACTGCTACGGTTGCAGGTTCGAATCCTGCCTCGGGCATGGGTGTGTGTGATGTCCTTAGGTTAGTTAGGTTTCAGTAGTTCTAAGTTGTAGGGGACTTATGACCGAAGATGTTGAGTCCCATAGTGCTCTGAACCATTTGAACAGGTTACGATTACCGACACCAGACACATCGCGGATAGTCGTCAGAACGGAAGAACGACAATTTGTAAACAATGAGGACAAAAGACTGATCTTTAATAATGTTTTACTAATGTCGCTGACGCCTCACAGGTTCCCAACATCTGTCATCACTTTACGCAGAGGTGTCTCCGCTCGGCCCTCTGTAGCACTGTTTCACTATGGCTGGATACGAAATTCCCTTTGGTCCATGTACCACCAGAATTTCGCGGTAAATCTGAGTGCAATTTAGACTTTTTTTGCCCCTCATGAGTGATACTGTCCTTTGTACTTTTGAGTACTTTCCCGGTTGCCGCACCATTTCATTGCCGCACTGTGATGTGCAGCAGGACTGTATACTCAGGAACCCTAAACATGTACTCTCTTTTGACAATACTCACTGTTGTTGCGCAATCGTCTTACCGTGGCACTACATGCGTAACTTAGTTTCTGTAGTTTGTGATGTCACTGCTCTGCATTTAACGAGACTGAGGGGCAAATGCACGACTCTGACTAAAGCTTGGTTTGTAAATGTCCTAGGGACGATCCGTCTACCGTCTGCTGTAAACCTTGTTGCTGTGTTATCAAAATATTTTATGCCAGCCGCGGTGGCCGAGCGGTTCTAGGCGCTTCAGTCCGGAACCGTGTGACTGCTACGGTCGCAAGTTCGAATCCTACCTCGGGCATAGATGTATAGATGTGTGTGATGTCCTTAGGTTAGTTAGGTTTAAGTAGTTCTAAGTTCTAGGGTACTGATGACCTCACATGTTAAGTCCCATAGTGCTCAGAGCCATTTGAGCCATTTTCGCAATATTTGATTGAAAGGTGATCCTGTGGTTGAATAGTGGATGGGAGACAACTTATCCGAACTGTAAATTAGTGAACATAAACAAACAGGGAAATATTTGTAATAAGCATAGCCAACACTGCAGATTTAACTGTTAAGAACAAATGGTTTATTCAGCAAGATCTCAAACTGCTACTGAATGGCGGTCCTACGGCAGTTTTTCAGCGTAAATAAAGTTTATTACTGAAATAGATCAACAGCCCTTGAATTATCTACAGTGACACGAAATATGACAGAATCCCCACTCACACCAAGGCATGACGTGTACTCAATACATGTTTCTTCACTTGCGTTCTTAGGTTTTAGATGTCTGTAACTGATATCCCATACACCATAAGAAGTGTCTTTACATTAATTCAGTCACACTACTCTGCTGTATTTTCCGATGGCAGATAACCAGACTCTCGCCTCCTCGATCGATGTGCCGAACTGTTCTCCTTTCTCTTCGTCCATAGTGCTGTCAAAAGCGCCTCTTCCATCACTAACATGTGTAAGTGTCATGACACTTCAGCCAATGAGAACTCCAACAGCTCCCCACCAAGTTACACAATTCGGGGAACACTTGGCTTACACCCAAATGGACCTTCATTCCTACACTAATCATTCTACAACTAATATACATATTCTAATTGACATATTACGTCATAATGCGTCTGCCGATACCAATTTTCATAATTTTTAATTACTTATCGTATTAACATCGACCTATTTACGCTTATAAAGCCCCTTCATTGATATTGAAATCCGCATTGACCACATGATAACGAAGTCTGGACATCGTCAACTTCAGCTGATGATGCTATTGTGAAGGTACCATAAGACTGGGTGGAAACCGGTCATTTTAAATAAAATAGCTATAGCAATCTAGGCTGTTTTTCGCTAATTTTACACAGATTACAAGACAGCTGTTCTCCAAATTCGTTACCAAAAATTTTGACAGCAGAAGTTACTGCGAGGTAAAATTTGTGAAGATTTGACTGGGGCCTTTGAAATAAGCTCTTCTTTAAACACATTCCCTAACTTATTCCTCGACTGTCTGCCATCTTGTACAATCTGGACTGTTTTGCGGATACTTTCAAACCTCCCATCGAAAACGTGGAAGCAAAGCTTGGGATTCGCGCGCCGTATAGGGTGTTGCCTCGCAGGAGAACAATACGTCGGCCGGTTTTTCCACGTCTCTTGTTCTCTACGGCCGTGAAACTTGCGCCTTTGTGTGCAGGTGACTGTGTATAATACAGTCTCGGGCCTCTCGCCGCATCAATTCAAGGTAAAACCTTGAGCTTTCGACGATTTCTACCACCGTCATCATCAGGAGCAACTGACCCGCAAAATCGCTGTTGTGGTTGCCTCATACAGCCCAAAGACGGCTTCTGATTGGTCGGTAGTTATGTCATCCTGCCACAGATGGTGTCAACGATCGCGTTTGTCATTCCACCGCTCCCTCCGTAGCGTAAATATTGCGACGAATATATCTGTCTCTTCTTTGCATCTAGAGCTCGTTTCCATGCACCATTAAGATTATATCTGTAGACAAGTTGATGGTTTTCTCAGTGATAGTTTTCTGAGACATTCTTACTTCTACGGCCTCTTTAATTACAGAGTTGCTCTAACTGGGAGCGTGGGACAAAACTTTTGTTTCGTCCAACAGTATTTTATGTTTGGTTGTGAGGCTGTGCTCAGCTACTGCTGATTCCCCAGCTTGAGGTTTTACCCTGAATTGACGCTGCAAGAAGTCGAGGAATGTTTTATACAGCATTGATCATAGATTAATAAATCGATTGACTAATAGCTACAGGCAACTGTATTCCATAAGTGTAACTATGGGGAACGATCGGGTTCGATACCCTTAGACATATATATATATATATCTCGGTAATTGTACACATTTGTGGTGGAATGAATAGTTTAGTTGTAAATATGTTTATGATTGGAGTTGGTAATTTTCTGTAGGATGTATTACATTCAGTTGATTGATTAGTGCTCCTGGCTTTACTGTACAAGTCTTCCTGGCCTCATTTCATGTTATTAAAGTGAGTGTTACTCCTGTCGTTATCCAGCAGTATATTCTGCTTGGGGTCCAAGTACCTGCGGTCCAGCGTGGCCGGCCTGCGGCCACCTGTAAACACCACGCCGTCGAAAGCCGGTTGGTCACTTGCGCTAATCCTCTCATTGGCCGTAGTCTCTCTCAGTACCTGCTCAGCGGAAACCATTTCCGACCTTCCAGCTTTTTTGTTCACATTTACTCGAACTGAAAACCCACGTAACTATTTGTTACGTTCCACTACAGTCTCGTGATTCTCCTAAGACTGGTTAAGTTACAGTCCTCTATTGTACACGCATCCTTAACCGCTCAAAAGTACTCCTCGTAATGTTCAGTTCCACAAGGGTTTCTCCCAAGACAATGTTGATTGCTACCACCTTTGCTCCATAGTATCCATCAGTGGAAGTTACGTAATCCCAATTGTGTCGTCTTTGCATGCGTGTAAGGACTTAAGGTCAATGACTCAAAAGAGGTAATCCAAGAAGAATATTTAACTCAGACTAAAAAGCCCTTTACAGGTGGCTTAACAGTGCCATTCCACTCTCCCTTCCTCACTGACCAATTTCCGAAAACGTATCCCAAAATTTGCTGGCGGAACAGAGTTATGTCCCTTACTGTCCCAGAGAGAACTCAACCGCTTGAATGCTTGTCTCTAGTTCTACCCTTTAAGGCAGTGATCCGCGTCGGACAATGCCGAAGTCCTAATGCGTCTGCAAATGGCGATCGAGGAAGCGGCTGAAGACCCCAGGACAGATAACGATACGATCGCGTGAGCTACCCCCTCCTCAACCCTTCTGCCCCCTCCCCTAAAACCTCCCACCCACACGAGGCCCGTATTGACTCTCCCGACGTCCCCTACCCCTCACACCTCTTCAATGGCTGCCACGTGATCTCCTTCCCACCTGCCTGCAAATGACGTCGCCCACCAGCGACGGTGGGTTTCGAAGAGTAGGTATCACCAACGGGAAGGCGAGAAAAATGACGTATTAGAGAATTCACGGCGGTGATGCTAGATCGAGGTCTTGTGCCTACATAATTACAGACGTCTAGAGGCAACCTTGCGTGTTAAACTGAAACATTTCTACCCTCTAGTCGACTAAACTGCACGCTCTCGATTGTATGACTGCAGAATGCCTATTTTTCGAATTATTCATGTACAGTTCTGTGATTAAAAAAAGTAAAATACAAAGTAATCTGTTATAATCGGAAAATTGTCAGAAACTTTGGAAACCTTGTAAGGGTGTTGCAAGGCAGGCTATGCTGATTAAGAAAAAATTCGATACATTGTGCCATTTCCGAGTTAATTAGCACTGAATCTAGCCAATCAGGCCGTTGCGCGCCCAATTTCAAGCGGTCCGCCACGTACAATTAGCGTCAGTTCTTCTCACAGAGCAGATGATAGCGGACAAGACTGCTCAGCATTTGGATCGGGTGCGATGCTTACTACCATCCCATGTCCAATTTTTGTATCGTTCTCCTGTTCAGTTTTAGGAACCCTCCAGACAATTAAATGTATCTAAAACGATGCACTGAACGAAAAAAAAATGTTGTGCATCAAAATTTGATATTGGTAAAAGAGAAATCCGTCTGTGCTATCAACTGGCCACCTCCTACCACTATTCCTGCGTCGTAGTTTCAAATGGGAACATCCATTTTATTGCATATTCGGATTCTGTGTTAAAAAGCCCTACCTCACGATTTATGGTAAACCCATCTTTATCTATTGTGTGTGTATTGTGTATTGAATTGTGGACCTAGAAACGACGGAGAGGCTTATTGTGCGACTCCGCCCCCAGTGTTAGACCGCGCTGCTAGCCGGGCGGGCCATCCCATCCTACTAACCGATGGATTAAAATAACGGGACTGACATTACACCTGCAACGTACTTGGAAACTCCACCCCCTAACCATCCAACACAAACCCCACGATAGACTGAAACTAATAACTGGCCAAACTATGGAATTTCACCCCTCCACTGTCTTCCAAAACTACAAAACCTTGGTCCCACCTCTCCTATACAAATGTTGCACTTTCCGCATCCTTCTACCTTCCTCTAGACAGGTTTCTCATCTAATAATCACCTTTGCCGGCTGGTGTGGCCGAGCGGTTCTAGGCGCTTCAGTCTGGAACCGCGCTACCGCTACGGCCGCAGGTTCGAATCCTGCCTCGGGCATGGATGTGTGTGGCGTCCTTGGGTTAGTTAGGTTTAAGTAGTTCTAAGTTCTAGGGGACTGATGACCTCAGATGTTAAGTCCAATAGTGCTCAGAGCCATTTGAACCATTTTAATAATCACCTTTCCTCACTAACATAGAACACCTTTGAACACCCTAGACTATGTGCAAACCAGACTACACAAACCGTTTTATCTCCACTCTGATTTTTAATCCTTGAAAGATGCCACACCTGTGCTGACACATTCCACCGACACTACACACTACACCTATACACATTACGCATCACCTCACCACAAATTTTCAGCCATCTCCGACACACAGACAATGAAATTCGCCCCCATATTTACCCATTCTACAAGGTTCACTCTTTTTATCGCAGATTCCACTTATTCCTTTACCTCTCCATCTCTCTCTTCCGCTTTTCCCTTTCTCTCCCTACCCTTCACTACCCATTCCATTTAGCCCTTCACATAATAGCTCTACGCACCATTCGCCTCAAGATCAGGTAAGAAAAGAATCTATGCAAAACACTAACAAGAATAAAGGACGGGATCATCTTAACATCTGTTAAGACATCAAGGAATAGCTTCCATGGTATTAGAGGGTCTTGTAAAGGATAAATACTCTAGAAGAAGACAGATTGGGATACATACAGCAAATAATTGAGCAGGTAGGTTGCAAGTGCTACTCTAAGATGAAACGGTTTGTACAGGAGAGAAATTTTTGGCGGGCCTTAGCAAACCTGTTCGGAGACTGACGACCCATGAAAAGAAAGCAAAACATCCTCAAACTACTCCTGTCTTCCTAACATCCACTATCCCGTTCCATGCCTTCTCTATGGGTACTACGCACCAGAGAGAACTCTATAACCACACCCTTCTACCCAGTGCGAGTAATTCAGCACTTTTCCCCCTCCCAAAATCACAATTGTTTCCCAGTGTAGATCCAACATATTTTAGTGGAAGTACAGTGTTCATTTTAAAAGATCGTCGGTTCTACGACGTGCTTATACGTATTATTCTTGTTGTATTTTTCCTTTTAGTTTTTTCCTGTTTTAATTTTCAAAAACGACAAATCTTCTTTGTAAAAACACCTTCCGCAAATTCATCCTTTCACACATTTTAAAATCAATTACTTCACTTTCTAAATTTATTGTTCTTCGTCTTTGTGTTTGTTTATACACCGAAGAACCAAAGAAACTGGTTCACGTGCCTAGCATCGTGTAGGATCCCCGACTACAACACCAAACTCACTTGATAACCTGCCGTTGTAGCAGCAGTAACCGATCTGACAACTTCGCCAGACACTTGTATTACGTAGGTGTTGACGAACGCAGCTCCGTATTCTGTATATATATATATATATATGGTTCAAATGGCTCTGAGCACTATGCGACTTAACTTCTGTGGTCATCAGTCGCCTAGAACTTAGAACTAATTAAACCTAACTAACCTAAGGACATCACACACGTCCATGCCCGAGGCAGGATTCGAACCTGCGACCGTAGCAGTCGCGCGGTTCCGGACTGCGCGCCTAGAACCGCTAGACCACCGCGGCCGGCTATATATATATATATATATATATATATATATATATATATATATATATATATATATATATATATATACGCCCATACCAGTTTCTTTGGCGCTTCAGTGCAAATAACATAGACAATTTTATGTTATATGTGACATATAAAACATTCGCGTATTCGAATGCGCATTCGTTGAAGAACTGTCGGCAGCTGTGACCGAGCGGCTGTAGGCTCTTCAGTTCGGAACCGCGCTGCTGCTGCTGCTGCTGCTGCTGTCGCAGATTCGAATCCTGCCTCGGGCATGAATTTGTGTCATGTCCATAGGTTAGTTAGGTTTAAGTAGTTCTAAGTGTAGGGGACAGATGACCTCAGATGTTAAGTCCCATAGTGCTTAGAGCCATTGGAACCATTTTCTATTTTGAAGAACTTACAGAGACTTAAAATTTTTAACACAATAACATTAACGTTTTTGCTTCTATGGATGTAAATTTTCGTTTATATAAAATCGTAAATCTCCACAAGTTCTTCGCCGAACGCTTTAAAATTTTGAAACAACGTTGCATTCGAATACATGCATGGTTTTATGGTTCAAATGGCTCTGAGCACTATGGGACTCAACTGCTGTGGTCATAAGTCCCGCCGGCCGCGGTGGTCTCGCGGTTCTAGGCGCGCAGTCCGGAACCGTGCGACTGCTACGGTCGCAGGTTCGAATCCTGCCTCGGGCATGGATGTGTGTGATGTCCTTAGGTTAGTTAGGTTTAAGTAGTTCTAAGTTCTAGGGGGCTGATAACCACAGCAGTTGAGTCCCATAGTGCTCAGAGCCATCATCATCATAAGTCCCCTAGAACTTAGAACTACTTAAACCTAACTAACCTAAGGACATCACACACATTCATGCCCGAGGCAGGATTCGAACCTGCGACCGTAGCGGTCGTGCGGTTCCAGACTGTAGCGCCTTTAACCGCTCGGCCACTTCGGCCGGCTCATGGTTTTATATAGCTACTTGAACACGTATGGTATATATAATATGTAGTTGATACGTTGTCAAAAATAATATTCTTTATTCAAAAGGTTGATGTCCGAAAGTTCTTCACCGATTCCTTTGAAATTTTGAAACAAACGTTGCATTCGAATACATGCGTGGTTCTATAGAGTTACTGGAGCATCATATGATATATATATATAATTTTTAATATATTGTATTTATGTATCATATAGTCCACAGCTCGTGGTCTTGCGGTAGCGTTCTCGCTTCCCCAGCACGGGGTCCCGGGTTAGATTCCCGGCGGGGTCAGGGATATTCCCTGCATCGAGATGACTGGGTGTTGTTGTGTTGTCTTCATTATCATCATTCATCCTCATTACGGTCGGGGGAAGGCAGTGGCAAACCACCTCCGCTAGGACCTTGCCTAGTCAGCGGTGCGGGTCACTTATCATATATTGCATTTATATATCATATGGCACTCCAGTAGGCATATAGAAACACACTTGTATCTGAATGCAACGTAGTTTCAAAATGTCAAAGCAATTTGTGAAGAACTTACGGAGATATACGGTTTTGAGCAAGCGACGATTTTATTTGGATAAGATTTTTTTATTTGGATAAGATGTACTTTTCTGGTGCTTGCGTAACATTAAACGATTAATTATCTTTCTTAAGTAACATTGAAATAATGAAAGATAAAAATGAAAACACACTGCCGAACGCTGATATTCTTTTAAAAAGGAGTACTACATTTTGACAAAACTCTGAAGGACATACAGTGAAGGTGAAAAATATCTTGGGGAGGGGAAGCGTTAGGTGTTCTGCAGGGGTTGAAGGATGAAGACTAAAATTAGGAGGCCTTGGGTAGAGACTATGGGTATGAAGCCAGGCTTTGGGGTGGATAGTGGGAGGCAGTAAATGAGAACTGGTTTGGAAGGAAGGAAGATTTAGAGTCCCATCGACAATGTCGTCACTGAGAGATGGGGCACAGTCTCGGATTACGCAAGCGTGGCAAAGGAAGTGGAAAGGACCTGGACCGAGGCCTTTACGAAGGAACCATCAGGAAGATGGCCTACAAAGATTTAGGGAAATCACGGAAAACGCAACAGGCGTTTGGTGTATGAGTAACTGTAATATTGAGAGAAGAAGGCATGTGGAAAGATGGAGATGGAGGGAGAGAATAGGGAGCTGTGATGCCAGATGCGATAGATGGACAAGTGGTATAACTGTTAGGATGATTGAATGTCGTGGCAGATTTCATTTTCTAGGATGATGAAGATAGGGCGCGGAATGTGTATAGGCGTTAGCTACGATCTGTAGTACATGCACGCAAGCATACCAGGATGTGTCGTCAGAAGGGGGAATCAAATGATTTATTGAAAAATATCATAATACCGCCTTGAGCTGGTGGAATGCCCGCATATCGTGGTCGTGCGGTAGCGTTCTCGCTTCCCACGCCCGGGTTCCCGGGTTCGATTCCCGGCGGGGTCAGGGATTTTCTCTGCCTCGTGATGGCTGGGTGTTGTGTGCTGTCCTTAGGTTAGTTAGGTTTAAGTAGTTCTAAGTTCTAGGGGACTTATGACCACAGCAGTTGAGTCCCATAGTGCTCAGAGCCGTTTGAACCATTTTTTTTAGCTGGTGGAACAAAACTTTATTTACACAAGCAGTTTCAGTCGTCTGACCATCATGATGTTTATAAAGGTATTCATAGCTTCACGTTACCATACCGTAATGTAAATTACGTCGTAAATTTACTCAATTTATATTATAATTTGGTAACAGTGTATCATGGTTTTATCTTCTGACGAAACAGATTTTATATTTCGCCTAACATTACGATGCGAATACTTTAATTAACATGATGATACTCCGACGACTGAAACTGGTTGTGCAAGTAAAGTATTTTAATAGCAACTCAAGACAGCAATATGATATTTTCAAATGTATAAGAGATGTGAGGGGCGGGATGGGAGTCCTACCCCCTGAAAATAAATAGCGTCGTTAGAATCCAATTCGCGGATAGCGAACAATATGCGGCAATGTGTTGGATATTGTTGGACAGTCGTAACGTCAGGGAATATTAACGTGGCAGGTGCACGGGGAATATTTAATACAATCTGTTACCAAAGATTTCGTAGCACAGATGAACTTATAAGTATTAAACTCTAACGAAATAGCAAATGCCGGGATGGTTCCTTCGAAATGGCACGCCGATAACCTACCATATCCTTTACGCAATCCGAACTTGTGCTGCGTCTCTAATGACCTCAATGTCGACGGGATGTTAAAACCAACCTTCTTTCCTTCCTTTCTTCTAAATAAATATTGGTAACAGATTTCTCAAGATACAAATGGATAATAAGTGAGTAAATTTCATTTTACCCTCCAAGAGAACGAGAATTGCTGGGACTGATTGACAACCACTGCGATAGAGAAACATTGAATATTCGACCGTGTCTGAGCCGACAAGTACAGGAAGAGGTTGGGGGGGAGAGCTTACACGTTTTGGCTGACTCGTCAATAAGGTGTGAATCGAGGTGTGTGATTCGAGGGCCTATCTCGCGTCGTTATTGGAAAGTTATCAAGAAAGGCCGCCTCGCCGCGTTCGACGACTGAAGGGCAAGTTGGGAGAATCTCGTTTAGCGGTGATTACGTTACGGCGAGCAGCAGGGGGAGCAGGGAGGCGATAAGAAACGCCGAGGTGCGGCTGTAGCTCGCTTCCCGCCCGGCGTCGGCGTCGGCGACAGGCGGACGTCACGCCGCGTTACGTCACGGCGCCGCGACGCCACAAGCTTTTGTTTCCAGCGGCGCCGCAGCCGCGCGCCGGCCACGAGGCGGCGCCAGGGCGACGCCGCCCGCCGCCCTCTCAGCCAGAGGGCTTGGATGCGGCGACACAGTGACGGCCACGAAACTGGAGACAGGCACTGTAGGCCATTAACACCGCAGCACCACGGCCGCGGCACCAAGAAGAAACGTCAAATTAACGTCAAGTGTACTACATGATGGGAAATACAAAAGATTGGCATATCTGCCGTACCGCCCGAAGTACACTATCTGATGGAAACCATCCGAACACCCCCGTGTAATGCGGAATGGACGGCTAGACATCACAAGTGGCGGACCCGTCGCTGTAAAAGGTCGCCGGTAGTGTCAAGTTGTCAGTGTAGAAGTAGCACCAGGGGCTTTGAATGAGTAATGCAGAATTGTTTTCTTTTCAGCCACTTTTTGCTGAAAGCATAAGAAGTTTGTTGTGGGACATGGTGGAATATTTCCGCTTGAGCCCGTATAGTTTCGTCAAGTTCAGGCAGGTGGCGGCTCAATGCATAGCGCTCAAAATGGCGTTTGCAGTGGAGGTGCGTTCCAAACAGAAAGCTGTCATTCGTTTTCTTTTGACGGATTGCACATATTCAGTGGCGCTTGCACGATGTCTACGGAGATCTGGCAGTGAACAAAAGCACGGCAAGTCGTTGGGCGAGCTGTCTGTCGTCGCAACGAGGTCGCGCAACCTGTCCGATCTCCCGAATGCCGACTGGCCGCACACAGCTGTGACTGCTGCACTGCTGCAGTATCAAAGTGCTGACACTCTCACTCGAGGTGATCGACGGATCACAATCAAACACCTCGCAGCAAAAAAAAAAAAAAAAAAAAAAAAAAAAAAAAAAAAAAAAAAAAAAAAAAAAAAAAAAAGTGTTCAAATGGCTCTGAGCACTATGGGACAACTTCTGAGGTCATCAGTCCCCTAGAACTTAGAACTACTTAAACCTAACTAACCTAAGGACATCACAAACATCCATGCCCGAGGCAGGATTCGAACCTGCGACCGTAGCGGTCGCGCGGTTCCTGACTGCAGCGCCTAGAACCGCTCGGCCACTCTGGCTGGCACACCTCGAAGCACAACTGGATCTCTTTGTTGGTAGTGCTGACACACACGTCCACCGGTTGGGGTACTCAAAGCTGTGTTCTTGCTGGGTTCTTCACCACCTAACAAAAGACTGAGCAGCGAAAGACCATCTGTGCTGAACTGCTTGCGCGTTGCGCGACTGGTAATGACAATTTTTAATCGAGCATCGCTTCACGGCCTCTGACTGGAAACAACAAGGCAGTGCATGGATTGCCGCCACACCATCTCTCCTCCGAAGACAAAGTTAAAAGCCGCACCCTCAGCCAGTCCAGTCGTGGCGATGGTCTTCAAGGACTATGTAGGGGTTGTTCTGTTTCATGTCCTCCCTCTTGGTGCAGCGATCAACTCTGATGTGTATCGTGATGCCATAAAGACACTGAAGGAATAACTTCAGCGTGTTCGTAACAAAAAAGGATGCAAACGAACTTCTCCTTCTCCATGACAATGCAACACCTCACAAAAGTATGCGAGCTCATTAATTATATCTCCAGTGGACTGTCCTTCCTCGTGTAACCTACAGGCCACGTCTCTCACCTTCCGCATTCTACCTGTTCGACCTAATGAAGAATGCTCTCTGTGGGATGCGCGACGTGAATGATGGGTAGGTTTAGAAGGGCATCAAGACGTTGGCTTAGACATCGACCAGTAGAGTGGCACCATGCGGCATACGGGCCCTCCCAGTAATGTGGCGTAGGGCCGTCGCGTTCAACGGAGTTTATGTTGAGAAATAGAATTTTTAGCCAAAAGAGTGGGGAATATTGTGGTGTATTGAAACCCTCAATAAAACCAACCTGTTTGCAGAAAAAAGTGTGTGGCTCTACTTACTGAACCCCCCGTAGAAGCAGAATAGGTCTATCAGGAGAGCTCAGTCTCCTCAATCGTGGACTATTCATTGGATGCCTCCTGAGTATGAAATACATTTCAGCCCTTCTAAAGCTGCCCAAGTCGATTCTTAGGGGTTGCGACTGTGAAGTGGGAACGTGGAGGAGCAACCACACTGTAAAAAAAACGCATGAAATCAGAGGATGGAATGACTCGTCAATTTCAGAATGCTACCAGTAGTCCATCTAAGAAAGTGACAGTGCGTGTGATGTCCTTAGGTTTGTTAGGTTTAAGTAGTTCTAAGTTCTAGGGGACTGATGACCACAGATGTTAAGTCCCATAGTGCTCAGAGCCATTTGAACCATTTGACAGTGCGTAAATAGTTTAAGAGAATGGGCAAGAATGATGGAGCAACTTCTCGTAAGCTACACGCGTCCGTAATCGGCACTAAGTGAGGCTCGAGGTTGGGCAAAGAGCGAGGACAGTTTATAACTGAAAACGAGTGATTTGGAAATGACATCTTACGCCACACCCTGTGGCAGGCAGATGGAGTGGACTGGATTCGTAGTTACCTGGAGAAAGTAACTAATACCATATGTAGTGCAGACAATGAAGTAAATATGAGGCAGTGTTAGCATATTGCGATGGGGGGGGGGGGGGTGTTCTCGTGGGTAGGGTGTGGTCCCCTTACTTACGATATAAACGCATTTTTAGAGCATTGTCTACTGAGTACAGTACAGGAACAGTCCACAGACGGTGATGGATCAGCATGACATTTCACCCTGTCATAAATATGTGTCTGTGAGGTAATGCTTTGTGCACAGTAGCATTGCTGAAATTGACTGACCAGCTCAGAGCCCAGAGCCCAGAAATGAACTCAGTGGTACACCTTTGGGCTGAGCCAGAAAGTCTACTTTGCTCCAGCCCCTGGCGTTCAACATCACTACCTTGAGCCCTTGACGACGAATGGGCTGCCATTCCTCCACATACATTCGAACACGCCACTGAAAGTGTCTCCAGAAGATATCACGCAATCGTAAAGAAGAAGCGTAGGCTCATCCCATCTTAAAGGCCACTAATAGTTTTCCATATACCTTTGATCAGATACGGAATTATTCTAACACCCATTAGGCTCTTATATGTCAGCTAACTTCAAGGATAACGGAGTGCCTTCTTTAGAAAAGGGCCCATTTTTGGTCATGATTTTGGCGCTTTTGGCCTCAACTGTTTTGCGCCCTAAATCCCTTAAAAAGTAACTAAACGAACCACGAACTGACAACAACGTGAACTTTCTTGCAGCATCCGTTTACACTGCAGCAGAGATTGGCAGTGAACCGATCAAGTTGCATCCAACGACAGTACAGCAATTGCACCACGTCGTTTTTTGCTACAAATCACGGTTCTGAGTTCAGTATCATTGAAATATTTTCAATGATACATGCAGGTAGTATACGAAAAACAACAAAAGCACAAGGTGGGAGTCGTGCAAGTAAGTCACAAACTGATATTCATACAGGTATCGACGGAATATGCAAATTGTATACTTTGGCGACCGATGGATGAACGTGCAATGCTGCACCACAGTTTCAAAGTGTAGCTGGCAAGGACAGCAAACACAGGACAGGGCGTAACGTCATTGTGACTTTCAATGCGTGTACTCAGTTGGACAGTGTCTATGACTACCAGAGAGGCGCGTGAACTATATATGCAGATGTCAGCATTTGAGAGATGACGTGGATTTGGGCTCAAAGAAGCAGGTTAGAATAATCGTCGAATCACTCGACGTTTCAATAGGAACGACGCCACTGTTCGGCACTGTTGGCACGAATGGGTGAACCATGGCCGAACACAACGTCAAGAAGGAAGCGGTCAACCAGGAGAGACGACAGAACGTGAGGGCCGACCAGTCGTCAGATAGGCAATAAGAGCCCCGGGTTCACCGTTATCATCGTTCCGGCGTGTTACTGGTGCTTCAGTGACCACAGTGTCCATTAATAGGCGGCTCATAGAAAAGGGGTCAGAGCTGACGGTGCTCATTGCGCGGGACAATCATTGATCTCTGTACGCCAACAAGCCCCGTTTCTAGTGACGTTGGGCACATTCGGCCTGGAATTTCATTCAGTGGAGTACAACTGCCTTCAGTGATAAGTCCCACTTCGAAGTGAGCACCGATGACCAGGAGTACGTGCCTAGATACGCTTCGGACAGCGGCGGGATGCCAGCCCGTCTGCCGTCCGCTATACGGCCCGACAAAAAAAATTGTTCAAATGGCTCTGAGCACTATGGGACTGAACATCTGAGGCCATCAGTCCCCTGGACTTAGAACTACTTAAACCTAACGAACCGAAGGACATCACACGCATCCATGCCCAAGGCAGTATTCGAACCTGCGACCGTAGCAGCGGTGGGGTTCCGGACTGAAGCGCCTAGAACTGCTCGGCCACAGCGGCCGGCTATACGACCCGACAAACATGAGCGGTGTTCTGTGGAACCATTTAGCTTCATAGCAAGACGCCTTCGGTTTTCTTCCGCGGTTTCTCTGCAGCATAGCGGTGCGTCGACGATATTCCACGCCCCGTTTTGTTCTCCTTCACGACAAGCCATCCTGGGCTTATATTTCAGCTAGATAATGCCCGCCCGCACGCGGCTAGAGTTTCTACTGCTTATCTTGGTGCTTGCTGAAGCGTATCTTGGCGGCCGGATCCCCATCCAACTGAGAATACTTGGAGCGTTGTGGACACGGTCCTCCAACCATCTCGGGATTTTGACAGTCTAACCCATCAACTGAGCAGAATTTGGTACAATATCCCTCAGGAGTACATCCAACAACTACATCAATCAATGCCAAGCCAAATAACTGCTTGTGTAAGGGCCAGAGGTGGATCAATGCATATTGGTTTGTTCAGTCTGTGAAGCTCTTACTCTTGAATAAATCGTCCGATTTTTCTTTATCTGTACATTTACATCACGTTTGCCGACTCCCGTCCCATTCGGATAATTTCTTCGTGGTGTGTCGACTTATTTTGTCTTAGAGTGTATTTTATAATTAACAGATCGGACAGAGCAGCAGCCACTGGCACTTAAAATTATACGACACAAATACGCAGCTATAAAAGTACAACTTAAACAACTAGTGATCGCTTCTACATATACACTGAGTTATAAAACGAAGCGTTTTGAACAACAGCCAAAGCCTATTAAAATCATGTCCCCCCCCAATCCCCCCCCCCCAAAAAAAGAAACCCTAGTTACTTAATCAACTTGAATTCGGGTGACGTCCAAAGGTGTTTGCAGGGAAAGATAGTTCATTTAATTAAAGCCCATAGAAATTTACTGCAAACAAAGCAGACCGCAAAGTATTAGTGAATTATTTGGATTTACGGGAACAATGGTTGATATATTTGGTATATTATCAGGGCAGATAGTAAAGGGGTAGACTAGAGAGGCTCTTGATTTTCGAACCGATATTCATGATTTTTTCAATAAAATACCGGACAAATTACTTTTTCTACACCCTTATGACTATGTTACGTATTTTTTAAGAAAAAACTTTCACCCATAGAAGAGGGCACGAAATCGACGAAGGGCCTTCACTGAGTGCCAGGGCGTTTGGTGGGAGCTTATAACGCCAAAACTTTGAACCGACAACACAATTTCAAAAACTGCTTTGAAACTGATAGTACCCCCTACCATAGTCCGTAGGGATATTTAAAACAATGGTTTTTAACAAAATGGCGGCCATCTGTAATAAAAGTCAGTTTTTCCGATGAGAATGTCGTTATGAAAAATCGAAATTAATATACACCGCAAAAATCGCACGTACTACAGTAGAGAAACGCCGACTCACAAGTTATGAATAGGCTTAATGCATATTTCATGAGTTATAGCTCCCGCCAACATAAAAATTATTGCTTTGTAGAACAAGCGTTGAAAGTTTCCACAAGTGTTTTTCATTGCTGAAACTGAACAAACCTTTAATCGGCAATGCTACTGGTTTACAGTTGGCCCTTTATTAGTCGATGTCGAAAAACTCTCATTTTGACGAAATTTTACCCCTTAGCTGGCTTCCGTTTACCAATCGAAGCGTTTTTTGCAAGATTGGGATTATTTTTTCAAGTTTTTTTCTATGCATATAAATACTTTTGTCATTTTCAAGCACTCATGTTCTACTTCGTATAAAAAACAATCGAAATGACAAATTAAGTTGATACGAGACAAGAACGTTCTTCAGAGTGTTTGCCATGAACTAACAGTGTTACGAAGAGAAATATTCTTCAGAATAGTATTTTAATTGATACTAATGCCCTCTGTGATACTATACGAAACTAACAGGACCCCTATTCTGTCGGTAACTATTATAGCATTACATCGGTTGCAATTGAGCGCTCAGATGCGCAAGAGCCCCACGCACCAAATAACGGTTTTAACACATCTTAACATTTATGGTACACTTTATATGAATAAAAATAAAAATTAGACCCTCCAAGGAACATTTTAAGCCAATAAAAAAAAATGCTCAAAACAAATTTCTACCCTCTTCTACTCCCTTAATAGGTAATTCCACAACACGATACCAGGGCTCAGAGAGTACAATTGAGTACATCAGTTAAAGAATAAGCTTCCACGAACAATCGCTATCAAGCTGATGCACGATCAACGAATTCCCTTTGAGCTCCACATAACACAGCTCTGTTTAAAACAGTGACAAACAGAGGCTGACCATATATCCGACTTGGCGGCCACCATGGATCCGCAGCACGATGCGGCACTCGCTTCTACGCGCCACGACCCTCCCGTCAGCAACATCACCCCGCGTTCTCCCGTCTAACTGGCGTCCACCGCTCGCCTGTCCCGGGCTGTTAGCCTCACTGCCCGTCCACACGCGTCGTGTCAACAGGGGCGTGGCAGCGTTCACGTGGCCACAGCTGCTCCCGCGTCACACTTCCTTACCCGACGGCCTCCAAGCACCATCCGCCCCTCCTCTTGCACTAGCACACTGCCTTAAAATCGTCTCTTGCCGTGCTCACAGGGTAACATTATTCCGCGATGCTAGCCCTCTTACCACACCAGTAGGAAATGCAATCGCCGCACCAGCGATGTTGAATGGCGCCGTATCGATACCATGGACGCAGAAAAAGAGGGGAGGTGGCATTACGTCACAAACTTAAGGCCGAAGTCCCCCGTCTTAACAAGCCCAAAACATTAGGTTCACCACATTCATACCCCCATAGTTCGCCGCGGTAAGACTTCCCCGTGACGTCACTCTTTTGTATTACTAGAGCAAATACGCATTCAAGAACAGAAAAACATTCGAATTTGTCTTCCTGACACTATGTTACACGTGGAAGTCTTGTAACGTTTTGTGCTTAAAACAGTTACTGTGCGCACACGACAGAGCTCTCTGGCTCTGAGCACTATGGGACTTAACTTCTGAGGTCATCAGTCGCACACGACAGAAATAATGAACAAGAAGCTTTCGTGAACAGTAGTCCGCTATTGTTTTGGGCTACTTAAAATGGCGCCCACTCTAGCTTCAAAGCAATGTACAGCGTAAGTCAGTAGTGACACCTCCCTTCTATTCTTACCTCCATGATCGATACGAACGTATCGAAGATGATGGGCCGGCCGGAGTGGCCTTGCGGTCCTAGGCGCTACAGTCTGGAGCCGAGCGACCGCTACGGTCGCAGGTTCGAATCCAGCCTCGGGCATGGATGTGTGTGATGTCCTTAGGTTAGATACGTTTAATTAGTTCTAAGATATAGGCGACTGATGACCTAAGAAGTTAAGTCGCATAGTGCTCAGAGCCATTTGAACCATTTTTTGATTATGATGGAAGTACCCGGGGCCTCCGAGGAGAATGAATATTACCAGATTGTTTTTGCGTTACTATTTTCCATGTGGACCCAGAACCTGTTGCGATCGTATGGAATGCTTGAAAAAAAAAAGTATTTTAACCATAAGCTTTTTTTTTATCTCAACCTTAACATCTACCAGCTTCGTTCATGGATCATCTTCGCAGAATGTGTACCAAAAGCACAAAATGGAACAGGTAATGTATAAGGAAAACTATAAAATACAAAATTCGTAATAGATACATAAGAATAATCGGTGCATGAAAACGTACAAGGTAAAAACACATCAAGTAAATAAATAGATCATTTCCTTTTCCAGCTGACAGAAAATCCAGAACGTCATGACAGGTATAAGAAAGCACACTATATGTTCCACAAATCTGAAACATTTCTGCTCAACGTAATTACAGTTAAGATAGCGATGTACAAATTGACAAGAAACCAAAGAGGTAAGAGCTGTACAGTGTACTATACTAGCCCCTGCCTACCTTTTATTTGATTTTCTGTGCGAGTAACGCTTCAAATTATGGCGATCGCGATAGAAATTGTTATTGCTGCTAATTTGGTAGTCGCTGCGCTTTCGATCGGGCAATAATTGATCATGAGCGCGAACCGGCTTCTTACGCAACGAAGAGATAAATTGTGTGGCTGTGCTTGCCGTTTAATTAACCTTTCCCAAATCACAAGCGAGCACCCGTGCATATGTTTTTAATTTTTGTGTCCTGGGTATTTTGAACATATCTTTGGCAGTGGCTGATATAAAGTTTCACACTCACTAATTTGCATTTGATTTAATAACTTCTACGTACTGAATGGAAGTGCGACCGTAGGCCGCCAAGAAAGTTAGTCTTTGCCATTAATATTGTGCAATGCTCGAGTTCTCTCTCTGAACGAAAAAAATACTTTTAATTATGTACACTTTAATCTTGCAAATATAAATAATATTTATATTCAGCTCTCAAGGTTATTACGGCCATGTAATATGAATTTATATTTACTGTTAGTTCAAAGGCGTCTAGCCGCCATTGACTAAGCAATACTGCAAGCAAACGGCCAATCCGATAATCAATTGATATGATCGGACGGAGAAGCGGAAAATGACTTTTTGGATAAATGAAAGGTAGCACATAAATCTTAGAATCTATATTCCTCAGAATTACACTTACATTCTTAGACGAGAGCAGACACGCAGCGTTTTTTACAGATTTCGTCACCAATGGCGCCGATCGAGACCTACTTCCATGAAACGAGACACACGAAAGTGTTCTTCATCAAACGAACAAGAAAAATGATAATAATAGTTCTACACTGTCAGTGATTTTATTTCAATTACATATAAACACGTTGGTTCTTTTAATGACGTAATGTTTTCACTACACTTATATTTCAATGTTTGTTTATCATTACTGTCTTTGACAGTCTCTGTAACTTATTTTCAGTCTTTATTCCGTCACTTATGAAAAAACGTTTGTGGCAGGGGTGGCACAGTACCTCAGTAGTATAAGTCAAGAACCATATTAAAACATATTCTGTGGACATATTCGTGTACCAAAATTCATATCTAGAACAAATTGACAGCCAGTGAGAATTACAAAGAACATTTTTGGAAGACATCTTAGTCGACATAAAATGTAAACATAGATGAAAGTGAGGTTACTATGTAGAGACCGGTAATAGTCATCGACAATAAAAGAGTTACAGTTGTTAAAACATAAATAATGAACTAGAAACAAATTAACCACACAACTTTCGAAAAAGAATAAATAAAATTATAACATTATTACTGAAAATTGAAAACATGTTTAGGTAATCTCAATACTGAAGTGCAGGCTTGAACTACAAGCACGTAAACAAGTTAACAAGTGGGAAAGAAAACAAACTCATTCCCATGGGGTTGATTCTCTTCAATCGGTGACGTAAGTAATAAGAACCAAACACAGGATCACACCATGCGTAGTCGTCGTCTCAGGTGAGCCACACTTGTTGAAAGCACGATATTTCAGATAGTTATACATATTGCAGTCGTGTGAAGCGTAACCTAGATTTATACACACAGTTAACTATTACGGCCACGATGTACAACGGTAAAATGCAGATGTCAGGAAACACCATAAAGTTACAAATCAGTGAATAAAAGGCAAATACAAAATAGTCTGTTAATAAATACAAAGCTAAACTGTTTTTTTCAACCGTTACAGAAGAATATTCACTGAGCCGTAAATTACAGATATTAAGGTATGGGTAGAAAAATTAAAACCTCGAGCTACACGTTACCCATTGCAAATATAGATGTAAGCGTAATGGTGGTATTTAGTAAGAAGTTGTCTTATTTTAAAGGGGGGGACACAGTTTAGTATTATATCCTTGAGGAGAGTTTAGAAACCAAAACATGAAAAAACATGACATCCAAAGAATAGTGAAATGCATAACAAAGGATAAACATCACGTACTATATACAGGGTGGTCCATTGATCGCGACTGGCCAAATATCCCACGAAATAAGCATCAAAGGAAAAAACTACAAAGAACGAAACTTGTCTAGCTTGAAGGCGGGAACCAGATGGCGCTATGGTTGGCCCGCTAGATGGCGCTGCCATAGGTCAAACAGATATCAACTGCGTTTCTTTTTTTTTTTTAATTAGGAAGCTCCATTTTTTATTACATATTCGTTTAGTACGTAAAGAGATATGAAGGTTTTAGTTGGACCACTTTTTCGCTTTATGATAGATTGTGCTGTAATAGTCGCAAACGTGTAAGTACGTGGTCAATTGCGGAAAAGGTCTATACCGTGTTGATGTATGGCTATTGTGATCCAAATGCCCAACGGGTTTGATGTATGCTGCTCGATATCCTGGACATCATCATCCAAGTGTCCAGACCGTTCGCCGGATAACTACGCTCCTTAAGGAAACAGGAAGTGTTCAGCCACGTGTGAAACGTCAACCACGACCTGCAACAAATGATGATGCCCAAGTAGGTGTTTTAGCTGCTGTCGCGGTTAATCCGCACATCAGTAGTAGACAAACTGCGCGAGAATCGGGAATCTCAAAAACGTCGGTGCTGAGAATGCTACATCAACATCGACTGCACCCGTACCATATTTCTATGCACCAGGAATTGCATGGCGACGACTTTGAACGTCGTGTACAGTTCTGCCACCAGGCACAAGAGAAATTACGGGACGATGACAGATTTTTTCCACGCGTTCTATTTAGCGACGAGGCGTCATTCACCAACAGCAGTAACGTAAACCGGCATAATATGCACTATTGGGCAACGGAAAACCCACGATGGCTGCGACAAGTGGAACATCAGCGACCTTGGCGGGTTAATGTATGGTGTGGCGTTATGGGAGGAAGGATAATTGGCCCCCATTTTATCGTTGGGAATCTAAATGGTCCAATGTATGCCGATTTCCTACGTAATGTTCTATCGATGTTACTACAAGATGTTTCACTGTATGACAGAATGGCGATGTACTTCCAGCATGATGGATGTCCGGCACATAGCTCGCGTGCGGTTGAAGCGGTATTGAATAGCATATTTCGTGACAGGTGGATTGGTCGTCGAAGCACCATACCGTGGCCCGCACGTTCACCGGATCTGAAGTCCCCGGATTTCTTTCTGTGGGGAAAGTTGAAGAATATTTGCTGTCGTGATCCATCGACAACGCCTGACAACATGCGTCAGCGCATTGTCAATGCATATGCGAACATTACGTAAGGCGAACTACGCGCTGTTGAGAGGAAAGTTGTTACACTTATTGCCGAATGCATTGAGCTAACAGGGGTAACGTATGACGAAGCAAATACCGTCCGCACTGGCGGAATGTTGCGTGATACCACGTAGTTATACGAAAAACTGGTTCAAATGGCTCTGAGCACTATGGGACTGAACATCCACGGTCATCAGTCCCCTAGAACTTAGAACTACTTAAACCTAACTAACCTAAGGACAGCACACAAGACCCAGCCATCACGAGGCAGAGAAAATCCCTGACCCCGCCGGGAATCGGACCCGGGAACCCGGGCGTGGGAAGCGAGAACGCTACCGCACGACCACGAGATGCGGGCAGTTATACGTTTGCGACTATTACAGCACCATCTATCACAAAGCGAAAAAAGTAGTCCATCTAAAACATTCATATTTCTTTACGTACTAGACGAATATATAATTAAAAAAAATGGGGGTTCCTATTTTAAAAAACGCAGTTCATATCCGTTTGACCTATAGCAGCGCCATCTAGCGGGCCAACCATAGCGCCCTCTGGTTTCCCCCTTCAAGCTAGACGAGTTTCGTTCTTTGTAGTTTTTTCGTTTGACGCTTATTTCGTCAGATATTTGGCCCGGTCACTACCAATGGACCACCCTGTATACTGAGCATGATTTGTTAACAAAGTGAACATAAGTAGAAAACATAATAACATATAATTATGTAGTGCATACGACTGAACACAGGTATCATGTAACAAATAAGAAGACTGAAATATACAATTACAACAAAAAATATAGAACCGACCTTTCAGTAGATCAACTATTAACTATGTAATTTTAAAGCTAATGGCAAAAATAACAAAAACACATACAAAAACGTACATAAACTGTCGGGAAAAAAAATCCCGTCACCAAGAAGGAGTGGTGCGACATAAACGGAAGTTGTTGGGTGTATTTCTACTTCTGAAAGATGATTATTCAAATTTCGCGCCAGTCGCTTAAGAGTGGCCTGCTAGATCACCAGATCTGTTGTAGAAGCGCCACTATGGGGACGCAAATGAGGTTTGCTTTAAATACACGCTGTAATGGTCGTGACCGTTAGTTACCTTTGAAATTGGGCGTGGTGACTCGACGTTAGTCAAGAATGCCTTTAAGACGACAAAGACGCCATTATCAACACCTCACTGAGTTTGAATGTGGTCGTGTAATTGGGCTGGAGATCCTTCTGTGATAATGCAGAAAGACTTGGCAGAAATTTACTCATTGTACACTCTTAGACATAAAAACTGACCTCTGTCGGTAATATCCTACTAATTCGTGTTAAAATAGGCACAATCGCCTTACAGACACTTAATGCTTTATTAAGATGGACTGCCGTCGTGATGTTTCTGTAGTAAGTCGAATTTAATTTTTATTAGTACTGTGAATATGGTTCAAATGGTTCAAATGGCTCTGAGCACTATGGGACTTAACATCTGAGGTCATCAGTCCCCTAGAACTTAGAACTACTTAAACCTAACTAACCTAAGGACATCACACACATCCATGCCCGAGGCAGGATTCGAACCTGCGACCGTAGCAGTCTCGCGGTTCCGGACTGAAGCGCCTAGAACCGCACGGCCACCGCGGCCGGCCAGTACAGTGAATATTTTAATTGCATTTCCCATTAGTTTATTGAACACAACATTAATCATTAAAGAAAAATTAATCAGCAACAGTATATTCTTTCACGATATATAAAACAATCTGTCAATGCTAAAGTCGTTTACAGAGTCTACACCTGTAGAAACCTACTGGTTCTAAAGATGTCTTTAAACCAGCGTAGTTTGGAGAGCCTTCACGGTCGATCGATCAAGAGCGGGAAAAGTAAAATTTTACGAGTATACGATCAGAGTGACAAGTGCCTGAAAGATCACTACCCTATCAAAACAAGTGCCTGAGAGATGACTTCCCGATCAATCTCCTGGATAGTTTTGTTTCTCAAATCAACAGAGTGCGTTATCATGCAGTAGCACACGTGATGTAGTTTTGTCGGTCGATTTTCTTACGCAGCGTCCGAAAGATGTCACAGTTGTTGGCAACAAATTCCATCTGTGATGGACAGAATCCTTAGGGGAAGAATTCGTAGTGCAAAACACATTTTTGGAGCTATCAGATGGAAAATATTATGTTCACATTACCCTTTGCTCAAGTTTACGTCTTTTGATAGGGCTCAGCCTATAATTTCTTCTTAGGAAGTTAACGATAAAGCATCATAACTCGTCACCAGTAACAGTATTGCATGGGAATGCTCAATGAGAGACCTGAAGACGTTCAAGTAAAACTGCAATAATAGTCACTCTGTTGATTTCTGTTGTTTCGAATTAGAGATGCAGTACTCCTACACCAGACTTCTGAACCTTGCCTGTTGGATGCAAATACTGTACAGTAAATAAAAGTGAATACTGTGGTGCAGATTTTACACCTTTCTCCACTTGCGACCCAATTTTACAGCGCTTAACTGTGGTTCATGATTTTCAAGTATGCAAAATCCAATGCTTAACTGAACTTCAAATTCGAAAATGACAGTTGATACATACACTGCCAGCGTCGCGCGGCATTCTCCTGGGCGGCGCCCGATTTCAGGCGGTGGGTGGCGTCTGCCCGGTGGCCGGTAGCCGCTGCAGAGCGAGGAAAAGATCGAGCGTAAGCTGTTATGATCGCGACGCAGCCAAGAGCTGTCCTGCCGAATTGTTTCTGGAAGTATTTGTTATTACTGGTGGGTAGAGTGTGAAGCGAATTATCTTCGATGTTCAAGCATACTCATAACTTTAGACAAAGGTCGAAATATGGTAAACAAAGAAAAGAGATACAGTTGGAGACGAGCACGCGACTTTAAGTTTAGTATGCACGTCGATTACCACTAGACCACAGCCTCACAAAATACAACATCTCGGAAGTAGATAACACGCCCTACTGACACTTCCGCATCTCTCAGTGTTGCCAGATTGTGCAGATGGACAGACTTAGCGTTGTCAGGGGCGTTCGGTTTTATTGGCCACCTTAAGTGAACGACTCGGACTTAGTCTCTGTGGCAGCCGGCCGGCAGTCAGATTGTATGTCTAACACTGTACATGTTTGCTGGCGGCGGTGGTCACGAGAATGTATGGTCGAAAATAGACTGGGCTGCATACGCCCACATAGCTCTATCGCGAGGAATGACCATCGTGTTCGACGTATGGCTCTGTCGCATCGTAGCAGCAGTCTCAGCAGCAGTTGTCACCACAGAGACACAAGGAACTCTTACAGATCGTTGAGTTCTTCACTTCACGGGTAGCTCCGAGCCAGACGTCCTGTAGCGTGCATTCCATTGACCCCAACCCACCGCCATCTACGAATTCACTGGTGTCAAGCGAGAGCTCACTGCAAGGCAAGGTGGAGGTCTGTTGTGTTTTCTGATGAAAGCTGGTTCTGCCTCGTTTCCAGTGATGGCCGTGTGTTGGTTCAGAGAAGAACAGTTGAGAGCCAGCAGCCCACACACTCTCAACCTACACATGAAGTTATGGTCTGGGGAGGGATTTCGTATGACAGTAGGAACATTCTCATGGTTACCCCACCCAACCTGATTCCAAACCTGTGCTATCATTCATGAGCAGCGTTCCAGATGGTATTTTCCAATAGCATAATGCTCGTCCACATTCCGCTAATGTAACCCACCATCTCTACAGAGTGTCTATCTGTTGCATTGGCCTGCTCGATCACCAGATCTTTCTCCTGTAGAGCACATATGGGTCACCATCGGACGTCGAATACAGCGTCATCCACAAACATTAACCGTACCTTTACTGACTGACCAAAGGCAACAGGCATGGAACTCCATCCTAAAAACTGAGATCCGACACCTGTACAACTCAATTCATGCACATTTGTATGCTTGAATACAAAATTCTGGCGGTTACATCGGTTATTACCAGCATTTCACATTCACAACAGCTTATCTTGCGGTTACATTAGATCTGTGATCTTGCAGCGTTAATCACTTAAATCGTTTCCTAGAGAAATGTATTCCCGGTATTTCATTACTCTAAAATGTAATTTGGTTTTGCTGCTGCGATTTTTTTCCCTCGCTGTATGATACTTAAAATGCGTATTCTCAATTACTTACCAGCTGTTTAATGCTATCCTAAAAGAAAAACATTACAAAAATTATATATGGAGTACTACTGAGTACACAATAATATCAAGTTACAGGTCACACAGCCGGGTATTTGGGTATCAAGCGTTACATTTATTCCATGCAATAGCCGGTGGTTGTGACATATCTTAGAGGTCCCCGTGACGTTACCTTTCAACAAGATAACTTGAGACCGTGTTGCCTGTGCTGTCCTGACCTATCTTGTTGCACCAGCACTTTCTCCAAATCCACAAGATTAATAAACTCTGCCATATAAAGAGCATGAAGCAACGAACCGGTATCTGAGATGGAGTTGGTGTCCAACCATGGTAGAACTGTTGTTGCCGCCAGAAGTGGCAGGTCTGTCTACCAAATTAAGCACGCTGTGTATCCCTGGGTGATCCAAAATGTATTCTTCCTACTATACGGCATGCGAACAAAACTAAATTTCGTGACTTGCTACCATTCCTGATTTTGCACTTGTATTGACCAGTAGAGTATTTACCAGTTTTTATTGGTAGAACAGACAGAAACAATTAATGAACGAAATGGCGAGTTCTTTTTCTGAAGTTCTCCATGAGAAGAATACCACTTAAGCAGAAAATACTCGATAGTTTCTCTACAGTTTAATTCACATTTACGTAGATGCTCCGCAAGCCACCGACTTGTCAATGGTTCCGCAAGACGCCGAACGGTTAATGCCAGAGTGTACCTGATATTACCACTTGTCATTCCCTTTCCTGTTCCACTCACAAACGGCGTGCATCCTTACTAGTTCTAATTTCGCGTCACATGTTATAATGAAAGCATGAAAGCCGTCTGACGATGAACTGTAATGATTCGAAACGGGTAATGGTACCTTTTGAATAAAGGAACTTACATTTGTGGCTGGTTGCTAACTCAACACCATCAACAACTGTTCTGAAACAACAGCCACAGTCTCCAACCATGTCACCATATGACAAAATTGCATCAATTTCTCTTCTGTTGTTTTCGCGACCCTTACGTGAATCGTACGTTCGCGGCAGCAGGATCGTTCTATAGTCATCCAAAAACGCGAGTTCTCTAAATTATCTCAATAGTGATCGTCGAAAAGAACGTCGTATTCTCTCCAGAGATTCCCAGTTGACTTCATAGAACATTTTCGTATTAATCATGTTGACCGGTAACAAATCTAGCAGCATGCCTCTGAACTGCTTCGATGTCTGTATTTAATTTGACATGTTGAGAATCCCACGCACTCGAGTAATATTCAAGAATGGGTCTCACTAGTGTTGTTACGCGCTGTCCTTTATGGATGAACCACACTTCCCTTAAATTTTCCTAA
The DNA here is from genome assembly GCF_023864345.2 of Schistocerca serialis cubense. NCBI lineage: Eukaryota > Metazoa > Arthropoda > Insecta > Orthoptera > Acrididae > Schistocerca > Schistocerca serialis. The sequence continues at coordinate 98,796,536 of NC_064644.1, forward strand.
TAAATCGAAGTCGACTATTCGCCTGCACCACTACAATCCTCATGTGCTCGCTCAATTTCTTCTTTTGAACATTGCACCCAGATATTTAATCTAAGTCACTGTGCGAAGCAGCACACTGCTAAAGCTGAATTTCAACGTTACAAGATTGGTTTTGCTACTCATCTACGTTAACATACATCTTTCTACATTTAGAGCACGCTGCTATTCACACCGACTAGAAATTCTGTCCAAGTCATCTTGTATCCTCCTACAGTTACTTAACGTTGATACCTGTATACTGCAGCGTCAGCAGAAAACAATCACGAATTGCTGCTCACCCTGTTCGTCGCATCTTTCATGTACGCAGAAAATGACAGTGGTCGTATCACACTCCGCATGGGCACTGCTGACGGTACCCTTGTCACTCAAGAACGCTCGCCACCTATGATAATATACTGAGTTCCAGTACTTTTGGCGTCGCAAAGCACTCACATATCTGGGAACCTAATCAGTATGCACGGAACTTTGTTAACAGCCTGCAGTGGAGCACCGTGTCAAACGCTTTCCAGAAAAAAAGAAATATGAAGTCCACCGGTTGCCCACCATCAATGATTTGCAGGATTTGTGGAAAGGAGCTTTCCGTCTCAAGGAAATTTATAGTATTCGAACTCAGAGTATGTTCAAAATTGTGCAGCAAACCGATGTTAAAGATATTGGTCTCTACTTACGTCGATCCGTTCTTTTACCATTACTGTATACCCTTCTCATACGTATGTACTGCTACTTCACAGCCCTGTTGTCAAGCTCTTCAGTCAGACAGCTCTGCAAATTACCCTTAGCAAGCCTCCTCGTCTTTGAATAACTACTGCAACCTACATCCATTATAACCTGCCTAATCTGCTCATGCCTAGTTAACTCTCTACACTTTCAGCCCCCATATACACCTCCATTACCATACTGACGGTACCTTGAGGCGCCAGGATGTCTCCTATCAGCGATTTCTTCTTTTAAGAAAGTTCTGCCATAAATTTTATTTTTCTCCGATTAGGTACGATACCTCCTGATTACTAATTCAAGCTGCCCACCTAATTTTCTGCATTTTTCTGTAGAACCACATTTCGAAAGCTTCTATCTTCTTTTTGTATGTATGGCCTATCGCCCTCATTTCACTTCGTACAAGGCTGCACTGCAGGCAACTAACTCACAAAAGTCTTCGTAGCACCTAAATTTATGTTATGTGTAAATAAAGACCCTTCTTCCGAAATGCTCTTCGTGCTATTATCAGTATGCATTTTGTATTTTCTCTACTTCGGCAGTCATCAGTTAATTTGCTGCACAAATAACAAAACTCATCTCTTATTTTCAGTGTTACGTTTAGTAATCGAATTCCCTCTTCGTCGCCAGCTTTAATTCGACTACATTCCGTTACCCTTGTCTTACTACTGCTAATGTTCACCTTTCAAGACACTGTCATTCCAATTCCTTTGCCGTTTCTGATAGAAATAGTGTCATCGACATATCTCAAAGTTTTTACTTCTTCTCCATGAATTTTTATTCCTTTTTCAAATTTGTTCTTGGTTTCGTTTACTGCTAGGATACGAATCCAGAGTTAATACAGAAACCTGCAGCCAGCCACATCTGAATTATTCGTTTATTGACTTTAACTAGTTGTCGAACCACTTGACACTCATTTTGAGACGGCGTATGCAGAAGTGACATGATTTTTTCATAGCATGTGTTATGCCTGTATGGGCAACATTATAGTTAACAGCTATCTGACAGCTTCCAATTTAAATGAGTAACTGCCAAAGATTAATCATTTTCTACTATAAACATTGATTGGCAACATAAATCAGTCAACAAATGGTACGAGTTCACTCACATATATCAGATAGTCAGGCGTCGATTAAAATAATTGGTTTTCGTTACTGTGCACTTCATAATTCTGGAGGCATCTTTACGATCGGATCGCCGGCAGACAGCGGAATTAATGAAGAGCCAGTAGCGAACATGAAGCAAGAGTTGAAATGGAAAACCGAGTGTAATAATGAATGTCGTAATGTTTATTCATGGCTTAACAAGGGTATACACACAGTTGTAATGTTCACTGTACTGTGTAACCCTCCTTTTTCAGTGTGTCTCACAGAAAAGACCTTTAAAAGTATTGCAGTACGGACAGCCTCCGTTCTTCAGTCGGTCTCGAGAAGACACGCGAAAGTAAGTTCTTATTTTACTTCTCACTGAAGTACACAGAAATAAAAATGATTGCTGTGGTATCATTGTGTGTATTTCACTCAGTTACACAATCACCTTCACATTTCTGTGAACTGCTGGAGCAATTTAGTCACTCAATTTTTCCATGACCAAACATTTTTACGTACTCGCGTGAGGGCAACGAAAACGATATTCTCAACCATTGATCCGTATTCCAAAGAACGAGTACTGAAACTACTCTTTGTATTATTCCGTTTCTTTAGATGCATCTCACAAACGCCAAATTGAAAAATTTCCATTTATAGTGAGTAAGACACCTGTAGAAAACTTCTCTCATGGTATAGTGAAAAAATCTAACTCAGTTGCGTCAGAGACAAAAAAATAACCGGACAAGTGTGAGTCGGTCTCACGATCTGTGTGTCCCGTAAAAACATAATGTTGTGTACGGGTGGTTCACCGAAGGATTTACATGAGTGAGTTTGTGAATATCAAAATACACTGAAGGGCCAAAGAAACTAGTATAGGTATGCGTATTCAAATACAGAGATCGGTAAACAGGCAGAATACGGCCTGCGGTCGGCAACGCCTATATAAGAAAAGTGTCTGGCACAGTTGTCAGATCGGTTACTGCTGCCACAATGGCAAATTATCAAGATTTAAGTGAGTTTGAACGTTGTGTTATAGTCGGCAAACGAGCGGTGGGACCCAACATCTCCGACGTAGCGATGAAGTGGGGATTTTCCCGTACGACCATTTCACGAGTGTACCGTGAATATCAGGAATCCGGTAAAACATCAAATCTACGACATCACTGCAGCCGGAAATGCATCCTGCAAGAACCGAACCATCTGAAGAGAACCGTTCAGCATGACAGAAATGCAACCCTTCCGCAAATTACTGCAGATTTAAATGCTGGCCTATAAACTGGTGTCAGCGTGCGAACCATTGAATGAAACGTCATCGATATGGACTTTCGGAACCGAAGGCCCGCTCATGTGCACTTGATGACTGCACGACACAAAGCTTTACGCCTCGGCTTGGCCCGTCAACACCGGCATTGGACTGTTGATGACTGGAAACATTTTGCCTGGTGGGACGAGTCTCGTTTCATATTATATCAAGCGGATGGACGCGGAGGGGTGTGGAGACAACCTCATGAATCCATGGACGGTGCATGTCAGGAGGAGACTGTGATGGTGTGCGGCGTGTGTAGCTGCAGTGATATAGGACTCCTAGATACGTCTAGATACGACTCTGACAGGTGACACGTCCGTAAGCATCCTGTCTGATCACCTGCATCCATTCATGTCCATTGTGCATTCCGACGGACTTGGGAAATTCCAGCAGGACAATGTGACGCCCCGCACGTCCAGAATTGCTATTGAGTGGCCCCAGGAACACACTTCTGAATTTAAACGCTGGCCACCAAACGCACCAGACATGAACATTATTGAGCGTATCTGGAATGTCTTGCAATGTGCTGTTCAGAAGAGATTTCCACCCTATCACACTGTTACGGATTTATGGACAGACGTGCGGGATTCAAGGTGTCAATTCCCTCCTGCGCTACTTCAGACATTAGTAGAGTCCATGCCACGTGGTGTTGCGGCTCTTCTCCGTGCTCGCAGGGTCCTACACCACATTAGGCAGGTTTACCAGTTTCTTTGGCTCTTCAGGATATGTGACATGCACGATTGTATGTTCTGACTGCATTGACGTAGAAGCTTAAATTTCTTACAGCGTCAAGGAACCATAGACTTTAGTATTTGACATAAATTTCTACTCGATACTTCTGCCCATTCTTGAGGAAAAAGTGTCTTGACAGTCGAACGCTCAGCAAATGGCAAAATATATTTATAATTACCAATGATCAGTTTTCTAATTTTTCCTTTACTTGTACTGTGAATCCTTGCTTCTTGCTGAATTTTGTGGTTCAAGATCAACGGGAAGTACACTACAGGTTTTGATGAGTCAGTTTGGTAGTATCTCAATATATGACATAGAAGGGAGTATTTTTTGACTGTGTTGAGGTAGAAGCCTAAATTTTTTATACTGTCAAAGACTCTAGACCTAAGTATTTGAAGTTCATTTTAACTTGATACCTCTAACTGTTTCTAACTAAAAATAGGTCTTGCCACACGGACACACACACAAACGGATAACAATGCGATGCTATACGGGTTCCATTTTTGTCGATTGAGGCATGGAATCCGAGGAGTCTTTATCTCTCAAGAATACCACCGCTTTTTCTGCTGACAGAATCTCTCTAAATTTAGGAAAGAATAAAAGCGTATACGTCGATCTCCACAAAGAAAAGACCAAGTTTTTTTTGCAGCAACATGTAGCCGTAACCTCTTAAACAACGCTGCAAAGAAGGGAGCAAATGCTCTCTGAACCGACGTGAAAACTTTTGTTATTAAAGACACCCTACAGTGAATTCCATCGACCTACTGAAGTAGTGAGTGAAATTGTGGTGTGCGTACCTTCAGTACACACACCATCAGATTATTTGACTTGTCGCTCTAACGAAGTAGGCGAGTGTCAGCAATTTGTCTCATGGTGTTATCGTGACGTGTTTATCTTCTGCCGTTAGATCAGACGATAGAAATGCCACTTGCGCGCTTAGAGTAGCAGATTGATGGTGATCAACTTTAAACAGAACATGATTTATGTTCACACACATTTATTAAAATAATAACAAGCATAAAAATTACTTAACTTGGTTCTGGTTGCTATGTACAATTGAGAAGCTGAAGTTCCTTTGGTATTGGTATGTTAATCTTATTCTCACATATACCTCTGATACTTGACAAAAGTGTCTACACATTTATCTTCAAGGCTATGTACAGGAATATGGTAATCTTATTAGGCGCAGACTGAAGCTTACTATAGAATGGTACAGACAAATGTAGAACTCGTACAGACTGGTACAGACTAATGCATACTGGTACAGACTGGTGCAAACAAATGCAGACTGGTACAGACTGGTGCAGACAAATGCAGACTGATTAATCGGAGGTCTGTACACTTGTTATAATACCTCGCGCATTCATGTATCACTGCGTGAGAGTGATCCGCGAGGAGAAAAGGTTCTACGTTAGCAGCAATCTCATTGGCTGCGTTACATATTACTACGCGGAACGGCGGAAGCAGAATTTGGTCCGTCTCTATGGCAGCGCAATCTCGTAGTGCGGGGACGGACGAGCGCTGCACCTGCGCTGTTGTGCTTAGCGGGGCGCGCTCTAGTGGGAAAGTTGTGTACGCTCTGACTACGTGGAACTATGTACGCAACAGAAATGAATAACATTTTTCGGTTTACTGGACGTTGAATGGTAAGTGATTTTCGAAAAGCGACGAATGTTAGGATCGTTAAATTACCCTCGTCTTGTTTCGGAAAAAAAATGACAAGCCTGCAGTCAGGTAATTTATAAAAACAAATGTAATTACAAGCAAACCATCCTGCGCTTCTCTAACATCTGTTGTGGGTACTTCAGGTTGGATTTTTCGTCTGCAGATGATACGTGACGAAGCAGTGTCCGTACCAATGTTTTTGTGGTTTACGTATCCTCACATTCCCGCTTCCGCTTCTATATGCATGCAACGCCGCTGCGGTTCTTCTTCCAAGCATTTTACCGCTGCCTCGCGGAATTCTTCTACTACCACGCCGCAACACAACCGAGACTCCTCTGGCGGTAAACTCGTTATGATGGGAATCCTGCGGGCTCCTGAGACCCTTCACCGTAGCCACGGACTCGGCTGCCGCCAACTCGCGAATGGGATTTGCTGACAGCCACTAAGCCACGCTCTCGACGTTTCGGCGCACGTTTCTCATCCTCCCGCGCACCTCTGCGCTAAGACAACAGCGCCGTGTGATATTCGGCGCTTGCGACTGCAGCCCTGTTTCTCAGAAGACGGATAACAACACGCAGAGTGGATTGTGGCGAAAACGAAGCGCCTCGCGACGCGACGCTGGCGGACCATGCATTACCGTGTATTACCGCGCGCGACAGGTCGGAGATTGCTTGGGCGCAACGAGATGCTCGCCATTAAAATTAAAACGCCGAGAAGGCGGCATGCACCGAAATCTCAAACTGGCATCAAGTTTACTGCAGCCTTCCTTGTATAAATGATCAGGATTTCGGCGCCAATGCGCAAAGTACACTGGTCTGCAAAACTGAAGGACGAAAGTAACTTTCGCGTTACGTGTTACTGCTGAGTACTAGGTTGATACCTAAGTTCGTACCGTTTCTGTTTTGCATGTTGGTATTCCAGTTGTTGTGGGTTTATCTACCAAGCACCATTTTTTATTTGTAGTTCAATGTTTCTGTTGGTATTTACATATTGTCATTTCATCATTTACAGATAGTGAGTGGAGCTATGGACTCCAGAAAATGGAATGCCAAGTGGAGAAACCTGAACATTTCCGACATAATCTTCTGTTTGAGTTCAATAGAGGGATGACAGCAGCTGAGGCAGCAAGAAACATTTGCGCATTGTATGTGGTGCTACAGAAGAATTCTGAAGATTAGGGGTAGATCACATAACTAATGAGGAAGTATTGAATAGAATTGAGGAGATGAGAAATTTGTGGCACAGCTTGACTAGAAGAAGGGATAGGTCGGTAGGACGTATTCTGAGGCATCAAGGGATCACTAATTTAGTATTAGAGGGCAGCATGGAGGTTAAAAATCGAAGAGGGAGGCCAAGAGATGAATACACTACACAGATTCAGAAGGATGTAGGTTGCAGTAGGTACTGGGAGATTAAGAAGCTTGCACAGGATAGAGTAGCATGGAGAGCTGCATCAAACCAGTCTTTGGACTGAAGACCACAACAACAACATGGGGATAATCCCATTAGACAGAATACGACAAGAAAGCGCTTTTCTCGATTTGAGGAGGATCGTTTCGACATTTGTTACTCTCCACATTCAGAATGACCATCGGGGTTTGATGAAGATAGTTTAAGCGCATTAAACCACAATGATGCACGTCAGTGTACTCGAAAACTAGAAAATGTGATGAACTGTGATCATTTTACCATCATGACACATTTGCATGTAATTGTGAAGGTTCAACTGCCTTGTGTATGGGTACCACATGCTCTAAGCCAAAATCACAAGAATCTGCAGGTGGTTGGTTGATCTGGGGGAGGGAACCAAACAGCGGGGTCATCGGTCTTGTCGGATCTACATCTATATGAATACTCTGCAATTCACATGTAAGTGCTTGGCAGAGGGTTCATCGAACCACAATCATACTATCTCTCTACCATTCCACTCCCGAACAGTGCGCGGGAAAAACGAACACCTAAACCTTTCTGTTCGAGCTCTGATTTCTCTTATTTTATTTTGATGATCATTCCTACCTGTGTAGGTTGGCCTCAACAAAATATTTTCGCATTCGGAAGAGAAAGTTGGTGGCTGAGATTTCGTAAATAGATCTCGCCGCGAAGAAAAACGTCTTTGCTTTAAAGACTTCCATTCCAACACGCGTATCATATCTGCCACACTCTCTCCCCTATTACGTGATAATACAAAACGAGCTGCCCTTTTTTGCACCCCTCGATGTCCTCCGTCAATCCCACCTGGTAAGAATCCCACACCGCGGAGCAATACTCCAACAGAGGACGAACGAGTGTAGTGTAAGCTGTCTCTTTAGTGGAATTGTTGCATCTTCTAAGTGTCCTGCCAATGAAACGCAACCTTTGGCTCGCCTTCCCCACAGCATTATCTATGTGGTCTTTCCAACTGAAGTTGTTCGTGATTTTAACACCCAGGTACTTAGTTGAATTGACAGCCTTGAGAATTGTACTATTTATCGAGTAATTTGGAACTCATGTGGATCACCTCACGCTTTTCGTTATTCAGCGTCAACTGCCACCTGCCACACCATACAGCAATCTTTTCTAAATCGCTTTGCAACTGATACTGGTCTTCGGATGACCTTACTAGACGGTAAATTACAGCATCAATCTGCGAACAACCTAAGAGAACTGTTCAGATTGTCACCCAGGTCATTTATATAGATCAGGAACAGCAGAGGTCCCAGGACGCTTCCCTGGGGAACACCTGATATCACTTCAGTTTTACTCGATGATTTGCCGTCTATTACTACGAACTGTGATATTCCTGACGGGAAATCACGAATCCAGTCGCACAACTGAGACGATACCCCATTGGCCCGCAGCTTGATTAGAAGTCGGTTGTGAGGAACGGTGTCAAAAGCTTTCCGGAAATCTAGAAATACGGAATCAACTTGAGATCCCCTGTCGATAGCGGCCATTACTTCGTGCGAATAAAGAGCTAGCTGCGTTGCACAAGAACGATGTTTTCTGAAACCATGCTGATTACGTATCAATAGATCGTTCACTTCGAGGTGATTCATAATGTTTGAATATAGTATATGCTCCAAAACCCTACTGCAAACCGACGTCAATGATATAGGTCTGTAGTTCGATGGATTACTCCTACTATCCTTCTGAAACGCTGGTGCGACCTGCGCAATTTGCCAATCTGTAGATACAGATCTATCGGTGAGAGAGCGGTTGTATATGATTGCCAAGTAGGGAGCTATTGTATCAGCGTAATCTGAAAGGAACCTAATCGATATACAATCTGGATCTGAAGACTTGCCCGTATCAAGCGATTTGAGTTGCTTCGCAACCCCTAAGGTATCTACTTCTAAGAAACTCATGCTAGCAGCTGTTCGTGTTTTAAATTCTGGAATATTCCATTCGTCTTCCCTGGTGAAGGAATTTCGGAAAACTGCGTTCAATAACTCTGCTTTAGCGGCACAGTCGTCGGTAACAGTACCATCGCCAATGCGCAGCGAAGGTATTGACTGCGTCTTGCCACTTGTGTACTTTACATACGACCAGAATTTCTTCGGATTTTCTACCAAATTTCGAGACAATGTTTCGTTGTGGAACCTATTAAAGGCATCTCGCATTGAAGTCCGTGCCAAATTTCGCGCGTCTGTGAGGGAAGGATGAGAAAGGAAATCGACAGTGTGCTTTCAAAGGAACGACCCTGGCACTTGCCTGAAGCGATTTAGCTAAATCACGGAAAATCTAAATCAGGATGTGCCGTTGCCCCGAATGCGAGTCCAGTGTGCTAACCACTGCACCAAATCGCTCGGACTGCAGGCAGCCTAATGTGCACCTCTGCTTCCTCGTCATCAATTGGCTCGTGAGCAACACCTACCATTCCTATCCTGTTGTGAGGTAACGGGCGAGTCGTCGCGCCCTGAAAATATTCCAAGTTCGGAGGAAGCAGTGGCCGCAGGGGCCGCTCGGCGGGCGCGGGCGTCTCGGCAAGCCGGCCACGTGGTGCCGGATGCTGGCCGAAGCAAGAGGGATCCAACCGCGTGGCTGGGAATTCCATGGTGACGCTATGCTGATGAAGGAGACACGCTGGGACTGCCAAAGATGGCGGACTTTGTGAAGCCTTAACGGCAGACATTTCACAGTTCGTATAGAAATTAATAGCTGCCAGATGAATCATGATACCTCAAAAAGAAACAAGTACATTACTAATATTTGCACAATGATTCTGATGGTGTAAGCAGATTTTCAATATCTTTATTGGTTTAAGCTTTAGTATCTGTCAGTAAATTATACAAGTAAGATCCAGCAACGAATTTCCAAAATGTGAACGCTTCATCCGATTATATCGATCGCCATGTCTTTAGAAAGCTATTAATGTAAACTTAAATTCGTATGAATTACAGGCATGTAACTTGAGTAGTACATGAGTTATTGGAGGTCAAAGTGGCTGATTACTATGGATCGTGTCAGGCCATAGACCCCCTAAGTACTCCACAGTTACATGAAAAAACGGTAGCAGCATGCTTATAAATATATTTATTCATTTATGTCTTTGTTTATATCCGACATATACTACTCATGATGAAATTGGTTAAATATTTACTGTGTTTTAGAAAGCACAGAGATATTAGGCTACTGGTCTAGCTTTTGTTGCTATTCCTTTGATATATGTTTATTTAATTTGTTTAGGTATTTAATAATGTTTAGTAGAGCTTGTTTTTGTTCCAACTGTAGGGATATTTATTTAATTTCAAGTTATTTACATGTAAAACCAGTATTTTGTATGTGTTTCAATATGTTTACGAGTGCACATTGTCTTGGAGACATGGAGGGAGTGCTCTAGCAAATCACAGCGCTAGTTACTAAGAGAGGTATTGAGGATGGGGAGGAGCATTGTTTCCGGAGAGGACACGGGGGAGTTCAGAAGAGTGCGGCGCGAGGGAGAGTCGCACAGGAGTTAGAGTACGGCACAGGACACGGGAAGTGCTGGACGCGACGGCGCTAGGGACGCATGGTCTCGAGGGAGACTTGGAGTGTGGAACAGTTTGCGCGTGGCCGCGAGAGATAGCAATACTTCGGAGTGCCGACTTGTGTACTTGTGAGATTTCCGTGGCTTCTACAGTGAAGACGTAGTGTGCATTTAGACGTGAATATCTCGCAAGCTCGTCGTTGTTCATGACTATTTACATGCAGTAGGAATCTATTGTTTTCCCTGTTATTCAAGTTATGTTTTATTTAATTGCTGGACCATCGACACCAATAAGTGTTTTGCAGAAATATACCACATTCTCAGAAGTACTTCTACTATTGTACTCATCATTTAAAGTTGTCAAAATAGTACCTGAAGATTTTATTTAATTGCAATCTTTCATTTATAAATTTATATGTTACTTTCATAATTCGCAATTGCTGAGTGATAGAAACCATCGACCATTCGATTCACGTGTGTATTCTTATCGTATACTGTAGATGCAGCAGTATTTGGCCTGTAATGCGGCAACTACGTATCCCAGCCCCTAGACAACGAAACCAGCCAAAACTTTAATGTTTCAACTCTGAGTCAGAGGGTATGTAGTAGAGGGCCACCAACACCTCATTTATTTCATTCATTTAATATTTGAAAGCCCACACTGTATTGTTTCTGGCGATGCTAACGTAAGAAAAAAAGGTTGATCCCAGACAAAGCAGCAGTTCCCCTTAAAGACACCAGTGTGCATCCACAGAAGGTAATGTTATGCATCTGGTCGAATAACAACTGTGTGATGTACTACGAATTGCTTCCCCGAGATGCAACCCTTGTACTGACATTTATTTTCTACAACCGAGACGTCTTGCAGACGCTTTCAAAGAACAACTACCAGGAATACTGTGTGAAGTAATGCTTCTCCCCGATACCGCACGCCCGCGTTCTGCTAGACTGACAGAAAAGCACTGCACACCGGGTGGGTTGGGAAGTCATTCCGTACGCACCTTATACACCTGATCTTGCGCACTAAGATTGTCACCTTTTCCGTTCTCTATTAAACGACCTTCAAGGAGCGTTCTTTCCTGATGAAAATGCGCTCCGAACTTGACTCGATGAATTCTTCGCCACAAAACTACATTGTTTGTGTAGTCGCGGAACCGAAAAGTTACCCCAGTGTTGGAGGGCTGTTGTAAATAGTGAAGGTGACTATATTATTAATGACTATAGTCTATGTTGTACATACCTGCTGTGTTTATTAAACTTATGGAAAAACTGTACGAACTTATGCACCTACCTAACAACGTAGCTGGATCCAGCTTGGACCATACATTGAAAGAACTGCGACAGTATAATACAGAAGGTAACTGAAAGAAACGCGCACTGAGACCAACAGAAATGGTACTTTATTTAAAAGACAATAATTACACTGCAGGTACCGTGATTTGTGATGTCCTCCCTCCCTTCCCCCCCCCCCCCCCCCGCCTCCCTCCCTCCGGACATTACAAAAGGCAGGACGTGACTCTTGACAGAGCGCCTGATCACCACTGATGGCAGTGCGTGTGAGCACAAGATTGGTAAGGAGTTCTTGTCGTGGGGCGTTGCGCTGCCGCAGCAGCGCTCTGGACCACTGCTGCAAGATACTCGGTGCATGCGAATGTGCTGCAATGTTTCCCCACACCCCTCACGTGCTCGGTGGGATTTAAGACGGAGGAATGGGCGGGCTACTCCTTTTGCCGTGAAGCAAAGCAAGCGCTGTATCGTGTGTGAGGTACAGAGGCGAGCGAGTGTGCCGGGACTTACCCCAGTTCACTGCTAGTCACCTTAACGCGCCTGCGCGTAGCGCACAAGTATTACACCACAATTAAGTATGAAATTAAAAATCAAAATTTACGTTTAAATCTTTGTTAAAATATGGTTTAGTGTTATAATGTTCTAAATACCAAGTCTTTATGTTCTAGATTTAATAGTTGACGTAAAAATGACTTTTAAGAGAAAAATAAGTGGCGCTAAATAATGAAGCTAGAAAGCCAGAATTTGGTCATAAGGTGCAGTTGGAGCTCATAAGTAAGTGGTGCAGGTTTCCAAAACCATATAACAAAAGTTAACACCGGAATCCACATTTTTAGGAAAAATCAGGGGCTCTAAATAATGGACTTAGAAGCATGAAAATTTGTTTTATGCTTCAGTTCACCCCAGAAATAATAACTGTAAGACCACGTTAAGCTACCTCTTATAGTTTTTGAGTAATTAAGCAAAAAACCAATCTTGTAACTAAAATGTACCCAATTGCTGTAGATTAAGTACCTGTGATTTTAATGATGAGAATTTTGGTTAAAGTGGATGATAAAGCATACCAAGTGATATGGCTATACTAAATTTGAGATTTGTAGTATCAATAACTGCTGACATAAGTTCTAGTAAAGATTTGGTTCATTGGTAACGATCTACGTTAGCTTCACTATAAAAATTCTACAAGGCGAAGTTTTCATTCTAGCGAGCTGAAACTTTTTTTTATGATTTCAAACAACATAACTGAATACAAAGAAAAATTAATGAATTTCTGAATTAATTTGTAACCATGTTATCAAAGATTATGTGCCCGAGAAAGCGGTCATTCGGAAGCTACTGCAGTAGGCAGATAGACGTAGACAACAAACGTTCCCTCGGCCGTCCGCTCCGGTACCTACATAAATACAGCCCGAGAGGCAGTAAAAAGGTTCACTTCGCATTGAGGTACTGTAAGATCCACGTGTGTTAAACGTTGGATCGCGCTCTGCCTCGGATGACGTCAGAGCCGAACTGTTACAAAGCGCGTATTTTGCGGTAAAACGGATAGTGAACTCGCTAGGACTGTACACCGTTCTGGATCGCTTAGAATTCGCCAAAGTAACTGTTGGTGTGCCGTCAGTGTGAATTACAATTCCGCGTGGCAAGTGGTGACTTTATTTCCACTTTTATGGCGAGCATTAATTTTTAACTTTTATTGCAAACTTTCATTTGAGTAATTTTAGTCAGGGCGAAAGACAATTTGGTAGGAACGTACCGTAGAGGTCACCTCTGAACTAATAAATGTGCTGCTGGAATAGAAAAACTTGCTTTCACTTGGAAATAGTAAATTTCCAAGTGTTGTGTGTGACAAACTTTACGTAATATAAATTTTGACTCGAACTTTATACTTTTATTTGAAATCATAGTCTTGATCCCGCAAAGAACTAGGAGAATAGAAACTTTTCTTTCAGTGGGTTGGACCAGAATGTGGCCGTGCAGACTGGAAACTAAGGTCAGTATGTTTCCCTTCGCTTTCTGGCTGACCACAAAATTAGTTGCCAGATCGCGTGGTATAGACGGCTAACAAACAAATGATTAACTTTTACCCGCCGCCCCACAGCCGCATATTCTCTCGTTCCAAGAGCTGCTCTACCTCAGAAGCTCGATGTGGTCACACATTATCATCCAGTATAATGGTCAGGGCCGAATGCACCTCTCAAAAGACGCACATAGTGAAGGAGTGACGTGTCACAATAATGGTGACTGGTGAGTTCACTGTGTTCGCAGATTTAGAGGTCTCCACGCCAGAAACATTACGACTCCCGACATCGTAACACGTGGACCACCAAAACGATCATATTCGACAGTGCTCCTGGGTGTATTATATGTTCCCACCTTTCGCCATATGAAGGTCTGTGATGCACCCAGGAATGTAGTCTAGTGCAGCTCGATGATCTCTTGGAATGAGTGGATATTCGGTGAATGGAATAGCTTGCCTGTTACCCTGCCTTAACTCCGTTGATTTCTGGTCAGTGAGAATTGCTAATCTGAAGGGCCAATAAATATCAAATGACAGCATAATTAGAAACTTCTCTACTTCCTCCTAATCTTGTACCTTCAATAATAAAAGAACCCCTATCACTATTTAAATACTTTATACTTCACTCTCTCTGAACAAAACTTGTAAATAAAAACACTGGGAAAAAAGGTCAGTTGTTTTGTGAAAAGATTTATCTAAAAGCAGCAAATACGAGGACGTGCTGAAAGCTAATGCTTCCGAATATTTTATGTGAAAACTCCTAAACCTTTTAAATAAAATAAACGTTATTAACATTCTATATATATATATATATATATTCTTCATGTCTCAGCACGGTAATCCTGGCGATAAACGCATTTTACCCAATGAGAGACCACTTCGTTTGTACCGTCACTGTACAATGTTTGACTTTGTTGACGGAGCCACAATCTCATTTCTGCTTGTATCGATTAATACTGTGAAAGTAAAGTCCTCGAAGGTGTTATTTAAGTTTTGGAATAGAACAGATGAAAATCCATTGGGAACAAGTCTGGAGCGTATAGAGGACGATCGACGACAGTGAACGAAAGGCGTCGGACTGTTGTAGATATCGCAATGCTCGTGTGCCGTTGGCATTATCATGCTGAAAGAGACGGTGCTCCATGTGCGGACGAACTCGAAACTCGCCGTTTTTCACGCACCGACATAGTTACAGCACACACAACATATTCTCGAAAAACGCAAACAGCAAGGTGGCTTAATGTTTTGGATTGCACGGTGAAGAAGTAAAACTTACGTTTTTCCGTGTCCTAAAAGCGGCAGTAAGCCGACCAACGAACGTGAATACATGAAGTATGACAAAACTACCTAGTGTCCAGTTAACTTGTTTCCACAACACAACAGCAAATTTCAATAGTATCA
This sequence comes from Schistocerca serialis cubense, assembly GCF_023864345.2. NCBI lineage: Eukaryota > Metazoa > Arthropoda > Insecta > Orthoptera > Acrididae > Schistocerca > Schistocerca serialis. The sequence goes on from NC_064644.1 coordinate 98,811,730, forward strand.
CACCTATGTAAGTTCACATTTTTATATTTGTTCTGTATATTGGTCAAGCAGTAAAGGAAACAAAAGAAAAATTCAGAGTAGAGATTAAAATCCATGGCGAATAAATAAAAACCTTGAAGTTCGCCGATGACATTGTAATTCTGTCAGAGACAGAAAAGGGCCTGGAAGAACAGCTGAACGGAATGGAGAGTGTCTTGAAAGGAGGATATAAGATGAACATCAACAAAAGCAAAACGAGGATAATGGAATGCAGTCGAATTAAGTCGGGTGATGGTGAGGGAATTAGATTAGGAAATGAGACACTTAAAAAATGGTTCAAATGGCTCTGAGCACTATGGGACTCAACTGCTGAGGTCATTAGTCCCCTAGAACTTAGAACTAGTTAAACCTAACTAACCTAAGGACATCACAAACATCCATGCCCGAGGCAGGATTCGGACCTGCGACCGTAGCGGTCTTGCGGTTCCAGACTGCAGCGCCTTTAACCGCACGGCCACTTCGGCCGGCTGAGACACTTAAAGTAGTAAAGGAGTTTTGCTATTTTGGGATCAAAATAACTGATGATGGTCGAAGCAGAGAGGGTATAAAATGTAGACTGGCAATGGCAAGGAAAGCGTTTCTGAAGAAGAGAAATTTGTTAACACCGAGTATAGATTTAAGTGTCAGGAAGTCGTTTCTGAAAGTATTTGCATGGAGTGTAGCCATGTATGGAAGTGAAACATGGACGATAAATAGTTTGAACAAGAAGAGAATGTGGTGCTACAGAAGAATGCTGAAGATTAGATGGGTAGATCACATAACTAATGATGAGATGTTGAATAGAATTGGAGAGTAGAGAAATTTGTGGCACAACCTGACTAGAAGAAGGGATCGCTTGGTAGCACGTATTCTGAGGTATCAATGGATCACCAATTTAGTATTGGAGGGCAGCGTGGAGGGTAAAAATCGTAGAGGGAGACCAAGATATGAATACACTAAGCAGATTCAGAAGGATATAGGTTGCAGTAGGTACTGGGAGATGAAGAACCTTGCACAAGATATAGTAGCATGAAGAGGGTTGGGTTGTTTCGGGGAAGGAGACCAGACTGCGAGATCATCGGTCTCATCGGATTAGGGAAGGACGGGGAAGGAAGTCGGCCGTGCCCTTTGAAAGGAACCATACCGGCAGTAGCATGAAGAGCTGCATCAAACCAGTCTCTGGACTGAAGGCCACAACAACAACAACAACAACAACAAGAATAACGGCCGCTCATGCCGTTGCAGATGACATAAGCCGAAGAAATGGCAAAACAACACAGAAAATATGCCGGAGAAACGGCAACAAATGGAGAAATCAAGCTGTGACTTAAAAGTAAATAAGGTATTATAAAACTATTTACACAATACAGTATCTGAAACCAAGCACTACACATGTAATAACGTTTTGGTAATGTTCCTAACAATGTTTATTAAGCACGTTCTAAATTTAAAAAAAATCACTGATGACATTGTCGCTGAAACTGCTTCGTGAGAGAAAATAAAAGTATTTGGGTCAAGGTGGAGCCACAATCACATATCGCCATGTTACTCGCTGCAATTCAGAGCCGTCAGGCGGTAGAGCGCTGCAAATATGTAGATATGAAGAATAAATATGTAGAAGGTTAATAAAGCTTCTTTTATTTAAAAAGTTTTAAGAATTTTCACATAAAAAAATTTTCATCACGCTCTCGTTTTTTAATTAATAAAGCTTCTTTTATTTAAAAAGTTTTAAGAATTTTCACATAAAAAAATTTTCATCACGCTCTCGTTTTTTAATTAGATAAATCACTTCACAAAAGCATAACTTAAAAAAAAAAATTGTCCAAGTTTTATTACAAGGGCGTGAAATATAATGTATACAAATATCGATCGCTATTCTGTTATAATTAAGAGTTTATAGATCAAAAGAAAGCAGAGAAGTTGTTATGTATTCTGTCATTTGACATTTTTTGGCACGTCATTTACATAGCTAGCAGCAGCTGTTCGTGAAATCTTCAGTTCTCATGAAATCACTAATTAAGTATGTCTTAATTACCCTGATTACCTTTAAGCATTTAAACCAATTCTTTCATTATACCTTAAGCCCGTCAATTGGATACCCCATTTGTGCATTCCTCACCTTCCGTTTGGCTATGAAAATATGTAGAAAGATAAAACGTTTGTTTTATTTAAAAAGCTTTAAGAGTTTTCACATAAAAACTCTCGGAGGGATTATTTGTCAGCACGCACGCCTTCGCATATTTTTTTTTCTTTCAGATAATTTATTTGACAAAACAACTCATTCCCTGTATCTTGGGAGACTTGTTTCCGTTCCGTTCAACCATTTGACCAAAAGAAGGGAAAAGCGAAGGTAATAGGGTGGCAGTAAAAACAGATGTATAGATGCCATATATGACCAGCGTTTAGCTACTCCAATGGTAAAGAAAACGTCAACCCACTTAACAAGCAGAAGGCGTTCTAAACACAGTTTCCATAACAACGACTGAAGTGTGAAAATGTTACAATGTAAACATTTATAAGCTCACTCTCATATTGTGATTTGATTGTGTGAACGTGGCAGGAAAACTCTGTAAAAAAAAGAAAAATCAAACGCTGATAATTGCATTCCCTGCAAAATGTAACATTCTGAGTTCGAGTCCTTGCATGTCACACAATTTTAATCTGACACAGAGTTCCAAACTGCGCTACAAAATGAAAAAGCGATTCGTAAACACTTGTACAATGTAGCAATGCACAAACTACAAAACAAAGCAAACTCGACTACAACATGAAATGTCCATTCATAAACAGTTGTACAAAGTAGTACAGTACAAAGTACTCATTTGGGCCAAAACGTTATGACTACTGCCTGCTGTGGAATGTTTCACACCTGGTAGCATTGCGAGCTTGAGGTGCTGTTAGAAAAGTATGTAAGCTGAACAGAGACGAATGGGAAATCATTTCACCGACGACAAGGACAAAAATGGTTCAAATGGCTCTGAGCACTATGGGACTTAACATCTGAGGTCATCAGTCCCCTAGAACTTAGAACTACTTAAACCTAACTAACCTAAGGACATCACACACACATCCATGCCCGAGGCAGGATTCGAACCTGCGACCGTAGCGGTCGCGCGGTCCCAGACTGAAGCGCCTAGACCCGCTCGGCCACTCCGGCCGGCCGACAAGGACAGCAAATTAGGAAACCTACTGCGGTAAATGACTATGACAAGTAGAACAAACATCTCCCAGCCGACAAGGCAGGTCGCCTGTTTGCCCTCTTCTGTCCCGAGCATCTACGGTAGAGGCAGCGGCAGCCTAGATTTCAGCCTGCTACCCGTGCCCCGGCGCGAGTGTCGTAGCGCTCCGTCGTAGCGCCACATCGCCATAGCGCGCTGGCCAAGAGTGAGGAGGGGGGAAGAGAGGGAAACTGCAGACGCGTCGCATTTGAAATGCAGCGCAGTTGCACTGCGTATGACTTAGTTCTATATTTCACATTTGTCAACAACATAAACCGCAAGGAAAACAAATCTCCAGTATTATTATTGATCGACAAACAACAAAGAACATCCTTGCCGAATTTGGTCTAGATAGGAAAACAATCTATCTGATAAGCGAAACTTTAAATAACACAGTGTCAAAGGTCAAGTTCAGAGGTGAAATATCAGAACCATTTGAAATCTGCGCAGGGGTGAGTCAAGGTGACCTGCTCTCTCCATAGCTTTTCATCTGTGTCCTGGAAAAGCTAGTCAAAGAGTGGAAAACAACCATACCGCCAGGTTATAGGATTGAAATTGGACACAGACGAAATGGCCTCAGTGGAAACTTTGGCTTTTGCTGATGAGCTGGCACTCACTGCAAATAATATTGACGAAGCTAAGGTTCAAGTGTCCAGCCTACAATCAGTTGCTGGTAAGACTCACCTAAAGCCGGCCGGAGAGGCCGAGCGGTTCTAGGCGCTACAGTCTGGAACCGCGCGACCGCTACGGTCGCAGGTTCGAAACCTGCCTCGGGCATGGATGTGTGTCATGTCCTTAGGTTAGTTAGGTTTAAGTAGTTCTAAGTTCTAGGGGACTGATGACCTCAGATGTTAAGTCCCATAGTGCTCAGAGTCATTTTTTTGAACTGACCTAAAAATAGCATCTAACAAAACTGAATTCATCACAAACATCAAGCACGCTCCTCCTCATATTGAAATACAACAAGAGAAAATCAAGTAGTCGAAGAAATTTAAATATCTTGGAGAAATAATATTACCTGAGGGTTCAGAAAATGCAGCTGTAGAAAGTGGGTGTTGTAAACTAAAGGGTGCTTTTCCTCTGTGCAAAGACTTTTAAAAAAGCAAAAGCCTATCTTTAAACCTAAAACTTTGTCGTTGTAACACCGTAATTATACCGTCAGCTTTGTATGCATCAGAATGTTTAAACATGACGAAGAAAGGACCACTACGAAAACTTGAAATAAAAGACCGGAAAATTTTGAGGAAAATCCTTGGCCCTATCAAAGAAACCGGAGAATTCCGCCGAAGACACAACTGTGAATTATACGAACATACAGAAGACATTGTTACCAGCATCAGGAAGCGGAGAATGATGCTTTTTGGTCATCTGGAAAGAATGACCATGCAAAGACTTACTCATCGCATACATTCATCAATTTCAAAAACAAAATCGTATTCAGAATGGGCAAGCCAAGTTGAAAAGGATTTACAGGAAGCTGAAATTTCATTTTATGACATTAAGGATCCAGAAGTTTTCAGAGAAAAAGTCAAAATTACTAAAGACCTTATTTCGCTTACTACGCCAGTTGCACGTCCTGCCTGCAAATGGTCAAAACAGAGAAAAGAAACACAGTCATCCAAAATGAAAATCTACTGGCCAAAGAGGAAAACCCAATCAGGGAAGAGAGAAAAATCTTCGTGGTCCATAGCAGGCCGAAACGATAGCAAAAACATTATTTTTGGTGCGCTAAAGAAGTAGTGCAGTCTTTGTCTGGTATAAACTGTCGGTAAAGGAATAGTCACAGTCAGTTTCATAGATTTTCGCACTCAGGTTGGTATGTATGAAGGAAAGTCAAAAAGTAAAGGTACTTCTGAGAAAAGGAATATTTATTCTAACGACAGAAAACTGAAACACACATTATTTTTCTACCTGACTTTCCTGTACGCCAACGCACTTCGTCCAACGTTTCACAAGTTTTTTGATCCCTTCGAAAAAATGATTTTTGATTGCACAAGTAACCAATGATTTTGCGTCGCATCAGTGACTTCTGCAGCTGTTGGCCAATCTTCTTCCCCTGAGTACTTCCCTCAATGGTTCAAACGTATGGAAATCAGTTGGAGGCAGGTCTAGACTGTATGGCAGATGTCCCACCAATTCGAATCCCAACTCCTTTATTTTTTCGGCTGTCCGTTTGCAAGAATGTGGCTGAACGTTATCTTGCTGCAAGATGACACCTTCTTGCGGTTTTCTGCGACGTTTGGGTTGGATTGCAAGTTTCAGTTTAGTTCGCAACACATCACAATAATTCTCACTGTTCACCTCTTGGGGTGAAATGAACCGCTGCCCCACCTTGCACGTCCCAGAATAGTGTTAGCATAATCTTACCACCTGATAGTCCTCCTGCTTAACTGAGTTGTAACATAGTTGCCTCCCAAGCAGCAGTCCCGTCTTCGATTCCCGGCCGGGTTGGAGATTTTCTCCGCCCTTGGACGGGGTGTTGTGTTGTCCTCATCAGTCTCTCATCATCATCGACGCGCAAGTCGCCCAATGTGGCGTCACATGAAGTAAGACTTGCAACAAGGTGGCCGAAACCGGCTGGGACCTCCCGCCCAACAATGTCATACGATCATTTCATTTCATTTACCAGTTGATGGTTGGCGTTTGAATTTCTTAACTTATGGGTGATGAGGGGTGTTTCCAAAACAAGCCCGCAGCCTTACTTTCTGGTTCGTGATGATGCATCCATGTTTCGTCTACAATAACGATTTGCTGTAAAAATCCGTCTTCCTCGCGATAATAACGGGAGAAATGTTTGCAAGAGATGCCCATCTTCTGCGCCTTATACTGTGCTGATAATTCTTTCGATTCTCACCATGTACACATTTTCCGAAAATTTAACCTGTAGTGTAAGATGGAATACGCCGAACCATGATTGATAGGTAGAGGCCGCGCGGGATTAGCCGAACGGTCTAAGGCGCTGCAGTCATGGAGTGTGCGGCTGGTCCCGGCGGAGATTCGAGCCCTCCCTCGGGCATGGCTGTGTGTGTTTGTTCTTAGGATAATTTAGGTTAAGTAGTGTGTAAGCTTAGAGACTGATGACCTTAGCAGTTAAGTGCCATAAGATTTCACACATATTTGAACATTTTTGAACTGAAGGAAAATAGCACCGGTTAGTTGGAGGAAAGTGTACAATAGACTCTTCTGCAGGAAGAATCTATTCTAAACTTCAGCTAAATACTGCTCATAATTTTGAAATGGGTGGAATATAGTGCAATCACTCTCGAACCGCATAGGGGGAAAAAGGGTAAAACGTAATATTTACTACAAAAATCACTGATAACACAAAGAAACACTGATTACCTAAAAAAGACACAATTAAACGGTCACCAGCCCGTTAGCGCAATGAACCTCCAGAATCTTGAGAAAGGTAATAGCAAAGAATTTTTAAGCAAACAATCAGGCATGGCAACAGAAGGTTGTCACGCTTTTCTACAGCACAACTGTTTACCAGAAAATAAATGAATCAGAAAGCACTGAGTTTCTAGTTTATTATTCTGAAGTACTAAATTTTGAAAGTAACGTTAAAAGATATTAATGGCTAAATAAATGACTGGTTCAAATGGTTCAAATGGCTCTGAGCACTATGGTACTCAACTGCTGAGGTCATTAGTCCCCTAGAACTTAGAACCAGTTAAACCTAACTAACCTAAGGACATCACAAACATCCATGCCAGAGGCAGGATTCGAACCTGCGACGATAGCGGTCTTGCGGTTCCAGACTGCAGCGCCTTTAACCGCAAATGACTGGCTTAACTTAAACTTTGTTATGGAAAAAAATAACTTTCAGTAACCTCAGTGTAACGTAATGCAGAATTTAGAAAAGAGCAGGCAATTTAATTTGATTTATGAAAGACTGAACTGAATTTACTTTAAGCAAATGAGCAATCGGTTTTACTTTTAAAATAACAACAGGCCAGCAGAAGTCAGTCGCTAAGCTGAATACAGAATTCATGAAATTGCACACTGTTAATTTTGTGCTGTATCTTCAGTCACTAGTTTTGCCAGCGAAATTTTACATTACTGTAAGTAGTCTCTGTTATGCAATACAAGAATGAACAGTTACTGTGGCAGAAAATTTAGAGTGAAACTGGCATTAAATAGTTGATTTTATGGAAAGGAGAAGGACCTGCTTGCTAATAATGTCTGAGGACAATCACAACACAGGTGCCTTACAAGTTTCAACTATTGCAAGTTATTATTCAAGTTATTCATAATTTGTGAAAGATATGTTGCTGGGCAAAGCCTCCTTATTACTATATCTGTCAGTTAACAGTCTTTCGATGTTGTAGCTGTGCGGAAGACGAAGAACGTAGCCGACGACAATGCTGAGCTGTCGTTGTTGCCGCTGCTGCTGTTCGATGAGAAGAACCCCGAGTCGTCTCCAGAGACACGGATAATTATGGGACAAGCAATAGATGGAATTGCAGCTTCCTCCGCCCGTCCCTTCCTACCGTGCTCCCAATACTCGCGGGTTACCAAATCAGGTGCGTCTACACTGGCGCGAGCTTAGCTGCACACCGCGTCGGCGATAGCGCCCAACAAAAGCCTCCGCGCTCTTTTGTAACTCAGGCTGCTCTGCATCCCCTCTGCTCGCAACGCGACAGACTCTCCACACGCAAAGATAAATAACGGCACAGCTACTACCATTTCGTCGTTCCTATCGATACATTTAAGATCCCTTGGCTATTACACAGTAATTTACAATATTTTCATTATAACGGGTGACACACGGGAGACAGACGGTTTTGAACTGCGTAGTACTGAGGGTGCGGTGGTGGGAGGTGGTTGTGGTGGGGATAGTTCTGATCCACACAAGACGCCATTTCATTTACTCAGTCACTATGGAGCTGTGGGACTTGCAACGTCGAGTGTTTGTCTATGACAGTTTCGTGAAAAGTGGTGAGTCTATTATTGCTACGCAGCGATTGTTTCGTGCGCTGTTTAATGTCGGTCGATATGGAGCTGTTCCGAGGCGTAACACAATCCTCAGATGGATGGAAAACTTCAGATCAACTGGAAACATACTGGATAAGAAGCATCCTCGCCGGAGACGCAGAGTAACGACACCAGAAAATGTTGAAAGGGTAAGGCAAGCGGCAGTCAGAAGCCCAGGACGGTCAGCTAGACGTCATGCTAGTGAGTTACGAATCAATCGTGAATCGGTTAGACGAATTTTGCATAAAGAATTAAAATTCCATCCCTACAAAATGCTCATTGTCCAACAACTTATGAAACTGATTTTGCTGTACGAGAAGACTTCGCTTACAGAATGCAAGTGATTTTGGGACCGAATGAAAATGAAATTTTATTGATGAGCGATGAAGCTCATTTTCATTTAAACGGGACTGTGAATAAGCAAACCCTGCGTTACTGGGCTCTACAGCATCCACACCTTATCCACCAGCATCCTCTACACTCAGAAAAAGTAACAGTCTGGTGTCCTGTCCACAGCTCGTGGTCGTGCGGTAGCGTTCTCGCTCCCCGCGCCCGGGTTCCCGGGTTCGATTCCCGGCGGGGTCAGGGATTTTCGCTGCCTCGTGATGACTGGGTGTTGTGTGCTGCAATTAGGTTAGTTAGGTTTAAATAGTTCTAACAAGGGAACCTCCCCATCGCACCCCCCTCAGATTTAGTTATAAGTTGGCACAGTGGATAGGCCTTGAAAAACTGAACACAGATCGACCGAGAAAACAGGAAGAAGTTGTGTGAAACTATGAAAAAATAAACAATATATACAAACTGAGTAGTCTATGTGCAAGATAGGCAATATTAAGGACAATGTGACGTCAGGACCACCGTGGTCCCGTGGTTAGTGTGAGCAGCTGCGGAACGAGAGCTCTTTAGTTCAAATCTCCCCTCGACTGAAAATTTTATTTTCGCAAAGTTATGATCTGTCCGTTCGTTCATTGACGTCTCCGTTCACTGTAATAAGTTTAGTGTCTGTGTTTTACGACCGCACCGCAAAACCGTGCAATTAGTTGACGAAAGGACGTGCCTCTCCAATGGGAACCGAAAACATTTGATCGCAAGGTCATAGGTCAACCGATTCCTCCACAGGAAAACACGTCTGATATATTCTATACGACACTGGTGACAGCATGTGCATCACATGACAGGAATATGTTCTCCACCCACCTAACTAGTACACTTTGCGAATGGGTAAAAAGATTCTTCTACCTTGCCCAATTTAGGTTTTCTTGTGGATGTGATAATCACTCCCAAAAAAGTAATGAAAACATAAGAGTTTGTCACATAAACTGAAAATAAAAAGGTCAAAGTTTTCACTCGAGGGAAGACTTGAACCAAGGACTTCTCATTCCGCAGCTTGTCATGCTAACCACGGGACCACGGCGCTCCTGACGTCACATTGTCCTTGATATTGCCTATTTTGCTCATGGACTACTCAGTTTGCATATTTTACTTATTTTTTCATAGTTCCACACAACTTCTTCCTGTTTTCTCGATCGATCTGTGTTCAGTTTTTCAAGGCCTATCCGCTGTGCCAACTTATAACTAAATCTGAGGGGGGTGTGATTGGAAGTTCCCTTGTAAGTTCTAGGGGACGGATGACCATAGGTGTTAAGTCCCATAGTCCTCAGAGCCAGTCTGGTGTGCTCTTGGCTCTGTTGGCATTATTGGACCTTATCTTTTTTTGAAGAGAACGGGGCCACAGCTACTGTTAATTCGGTTCGTTACATTCGTATGCTTGAAACATTCGTGAAACCAGAAATAGAAGACGACGAATCCCTTTTAAACGCGTTTGGTTCCAGCCAGGATGGGGCAACACCGCACACCGCAAACACTTCAATGACATTTCGTAGACGCATGTTTCCTGGACGGATTATCTCGCGTTTTGGCAATGTTCCTTGGCCTCCCAGGTCTCCTGACTTGTCAGTATGTGGCTCTTTTCTGTGGGGGTACCCTAAGAACTGTGTCTATAACCACAAACCACGAAATTTGGACGAGTTGAAGAATACAATCATTCAAGAAATTGCTGCAATCCCTGCAGAGATTTTAGTCCGTGTGATGGAGCTTTTTGAGAAGAGACTTGAGTCCTGCATTCGAAATGATGGACATCACCTTGAGGACATTATTTTTCACAAATAACTTTGTTAACTAAAATGGCAAATAATGAGCTTTGATTTTGTGTAAATAAACATGCATTAATTTTTAAGTTGTCTGAGTATTATTTCATTAAAAACCGTCCGTCTCCCGTGAGTCACCCTATCAATTATATATAGTCAATAATAGATACACTAGTAGATCGATCACGCATTAAATATAGTTTCTGTAACAACTAACAGTGTCAGGATCAAAGGTACAGTGCAAGTTATAAACGATTATTAAAAGGCAAAAATTTTGAATGGTGCAGGTATTCTACCTGCATTTTCAGTATTATAAACTGAACTGCTTTTCTCACAATGTGTCCCTTCTATAACGTGATTCACTTTTTAAGTGCATCCCCAACAAATCAGAAGCGGTAGTTTCTCACTTCGCAATATCTAACTGTAGGCCGTGTGGAGTCAAGCTCACTTAAAAAGCGAGGTCTTCGATTCAATCCGGATGTTTTAATTTTCTTTTTTCCATTACTTTTTCCTTCACAATTTCAAAAATAGCGAATTATGAATAGGAATCGTTCTATGCATGCCCTATGACCTAACCAACGTGCTTTCCAGGAATATGTAAAGTCTCCATACTCTTTGCACAATTTCACTGAAAACTGTTGTAACTGACAGTGGAATAATTTGTGCATCTTCAGAAATTTTAGTAGTCATACCACTAATTTCTTCACATGTTCCATGCCTAGAAATTTATCGCAGAGGACTTCTTTATGTACAGAACAATGAATCTCATGTGTCTATCATTGTAATTTTCAGCTCTTTCATTGTCAACTAAATATTTAACCTCTGTCTGCATGGGACTGTGATATCGTGTAATAGCAAATTTGATGTACCCAACGCTTATGAGACTGCACAGTTATTGAGAATTCTCATCCCTCTCTTTTGTCATACCCAATCATTTTTAGCCTCCAAATACGGCGTGGTGGCAGACAGTGCCGTAACCCCAGTCTTCGCAGAAGTACGTGTTAGTGGTTAGTCCTCTCACTTTCTCTTAATAGGAAGTCCCAGGTTCGCTCTTCCGCCGAGTATTGCACGGGTCTGTCTCCTGTCTCCTTGAATAGTCAGTGAGAAACTCTCCTTTGAGCTGAAAACATCGCACAAGTGGCACTCCACACCGCGCGTGGTCAATCATGAACGTATTTACTTTGTCGTATCTCTGTTTGCTTCTACCGTTGTATGTGGTAACCGTCACTGCTTACTGCTGTAAGTTCAAAGCACATAATTACGTCTTTTCGGCTTTCTTGAAGAATACTACATAGACCGTGCAAAAATTAAGAATTTGCCGAAGAACTACCGAGCACTAACTAATACCGAAACTACATCTCCATCTACAGCTACATGGATACTCTGAAAATCACATTTAAGTGTCTGGTAGAGGGTTCATCAAACCACATTCTCAATAATTCTCTATTATTCCAGTCTCATACACAGTGGGGAAAAAACGAACACCTGTGTCTTTCCGTGAGAGTCTGATTTCCTTTATTTTGTCATAGTGATCGCTTCTCCCTATGTACGTCGACGTCAAAAAATATTTTCGCATTCGAAGGAGAAGGTTGGTGATAGAACTTTTGTGAGAACATCCTGCCAGTACGAAAAACGCCTTTTTTTAATAATGTCTTCCCCAAATCCTGTATCATTTCATCTGCATCTATATCTACAACCATACTCCACAAGCTACTTGACGGTGTGTGGCGGAGCCTACCTTGAGTATCTATCGGTTCTCCCTCCTATTCCAGTATCACATTGTTCGTGGAAAGAAAGAGTGTCATATGCCTCTGTGAGGGCTCTAATCTCTCTGATTTTATCCTCATGGTCTCTCGACTGGAGTAGAGTCCATGTATTGTGATACAAGCTCATTAGTAATACTCCTCTTGCAGACAATGTCGGTAATCTAGCTATTACAAACATTAGCCTCAGTGCTAGTCCCGCTTTTGGCAGTAATCTGATCGCTATGTACTGTCGTAATCTGCTGTGAACTATACGCGCTATGCGAATATACTGACAGACGCCAAACTGGGTGGTTGAGTCAGTAAGGCCGCCTGGTTATCGGCGTCAGCCTATAAACGTGCTGTCGAGAGGGCGTTGGCGGCGTGTTACTTGTCAGTGTGTCTCTGGCCTCTCGCATGATAGGCGTGCTTGATCCAGCGCCTACTTATCGATTTTTGCACTCCATCTTTGCCGACTGGTGTACTGGCGACAGCTTACGCCAGCACACCTGTAGTAGAAATCGAAGGCACCATGGTAGATGTGGACTATGGGAACAGTGTTTCGGCCTACCTATGTCACTCCATGCTTGATATCTTTCCAGGCGATGCTTGCATCTCCGAGCAGGGTAACTGTATGTGTCACAAGCACAGAACCATGGTACAGTATTTGAGGTGCAAGATAGTGAGCTGACATTGATGTCTTGGTCGTGTAGGTAACTATTTCGATGTCAAAGAGAAATATTGCTATTATTTTTCTACGGTGATGGCTGATGTGAATTATGACATTCTGTTTTTTATCATCACCTCTTCTTGGTTAGCTTCTTGCTCGCAGCATTTTACCATGTAACCAACCTTGTACTAATATTCAATTAGCTGAATAGTAATACTTGTAATCTGCACCTTTCTCTCTGTTTCCGTTTCAAATGGCTCTGAGCACTATGGGACTTAACATTTATGGTCATCAGTCCCCTAGAACTTAGAACTACTTAAACCTAACTAACCTAAGGACATCACACAACACCAAGTGTTTCGCTTTCAAAACACTGTGATTATCCTTGCCAACAATGACAACAAGATTTATCGTTTTCAGTGTAATTGATGTTGAGAGGAGTTCAGTTTGGTGACGTATCGATTTGCACGCCAACCACACGCCATTTCCTGCGTATTTGCACATCGAAGCAAATTTACTTCAAGAAGGCTGACATACATTATTCCAAGTAATGCCAAAATATTTGTTTCATCACGTTTGATACAAACGCAGTCCGCAGCCCCCGAAGTTATCTGCTCGCCAGCTAATGGTTCGGCACCTAACCACCGCCGTAGGAACTGTGATGTAATGGAAATACTGGGTTCATCTTCGATTTACGTATTTGATTCGTGTGCTGTCCACTGCGATTCATCCCAACTTCTGAATAATCAAGATGCTGAAGACTGCTACGAAAAACAGTTTTTCAATTATAGCCTCACTCTGTCCTTTTTGTTGCGGATGAGTTAGAGCCAACAAGTTCGCCTGATCTGAACACAGTGGAACATATGTGGGACGCTGCTGGCTGCCACATACTTTGGGAAAACTACCAAGAACTTGTCGAAATGGTTCAAATGGCTCTGAGCACTATGGGACTCAACTGCTGAGGTCATTAGTCCCCTAGAACTGAGAACTAGTTAAACCTAACTAATCTAAGGACATCACACACATCCATGCCCGAGGCAGGATTCGAACCTGCGACCGTAGCGGTCTCGCGGTTCCAGACTGCAGCGCCAGAACCGCGCGGCCACTTCGGCCGGCCCTTGTCGAAATGATGCCATTTTGAATTGAGAGCATATTGCGTTCCAAAGAGGTACCAACACGCTACTGAGCTGCCGGTCGCCATGTTTTGGTCCATCAGTGTACGCACTGGGTAAAATTTTGACTGACTGCGGTATTTCGTGGTTTTTTTTGGGGGGGGGGGGGGGGAGGAGTGTGGTCACCAGTATTCTGACTGGTTTGATGCGGCCCCCCACGAATTCCTCTCCTGTGCCAACCTCTTCATCTCAGAGTAGCACTTGCAACCTACGTCCTCAATTATTTGCTTGACGTATTCCAATCTCGTCTTCCTCTATAGTTTTTGCCCTCTACAGTTCCCTCTAGTGCCATGGAAGTCATCAGTCCACCTAATTTTCAACATTCGTCTTTAGCAGCACATCTCAAATGCTTAGATTCTTTTCTGTTCCGGTTTTCCAACAGTCCATGTTTTACTACCATACAATGCTGTACTCCAGACGTACGTTCTCAGAAATTTTTACCTCAAATTAAGGCCTATGTTTGATACTGATAGACTTGTCTTGGTCAGGAATTCCCTTTGTTAGTCTGCTTTTGATGTCGATGTCCTCCTTGCTCTGTCCTTCATTGGTTATTTTACTGCCTAGGTCGCTGAATTCCTTAACTTCATCTACTTCATGATCATCAATCCTGTTGTTAAGTTTCTCGCTGTTCTCATTTCTGCTACTTCTCATTACTTATGTCTTTCTTAGATTTACTCTTAGTCCATATTCTTTACACATTAGACTGTTCATTCCATTCAGCAGATCATGTAATTTTTCTTCACTTTCACTCAGGATAGCAATGTCATTAGCGAATCGTATCGTTGATATCCTTTCACAATGAATTTTAATTCCACTCCTGAACCTTTCCTTTATTTCCATGATTGCGTCTTCCATGTGCAGATTGAACAGTTGCAGGGAAAGACTACATGCCTTTTTAATCCAAGCACTTCGTTCGTTCTTGGTCGTCGACTCTTATTATTCTCTCTTGGCTCTTGTAAATATCGTATTTTCTCTGCAACCAGTCTTTATCATTGCAGTATTGTAGTTTTTGTTGCTGTCTCCTGCAAATGTTGATCATCAGCGCTAGTTGAGAAACAAATTGAAATGCTGCAGCAAACCGTTCTTGTACTTCTCACTTATCGCGCGTTGGTTGTAATGTTTCTAATATTCTACCTGAAGATGACAGTGTGGACAATTAAAATGGGTAGTGGACAGATAAATAAGCGACTGTCACGTTTAATGCAGCGAAACGTTGTTTGTGTTTCTCACTTACCGCACGTGGGTTGTAATGTTTTTAATCTTCCATCTGAAGATGGTGGTGCGGACTACTGAAACGGGCAGTGGAGAGATAAATAAGCTACTGCCGTGTTTAACTTCGGCAGTGCCTCCCAAGGCTCTTCGGTGAGCTACACAAATCTCCCGACTGCCAGAATCCCTCTACCACATGCAGAAGCGCTCACGCCAACTTCACGGAAATAGCGAAGCCCGGATAACAGGTATGGCTCTGCAGTCTCGCGCTTTGGCCC
The DNA here is from genome assembly GCF_023864345.2 of Schistocerca serialis cubense. Classification (NCBI taxonomy): domain Eukaryota; kingdom Metazoa; phylum Arthropoda; class Insecta; order Orthoptera; family Acrididae; genus Schistocerca; species Schistocerca serialis. The sequence continues at coordinate 98,827,161 of NC_064644.1, forward strand.
AGTTCCAGCACGTGTTGCTGAAAGTTAGCAACTCACGTCGCGGTATGCTGTTACCTCACGTATAGAATGCGTTCGCAAACAGATGTCGCGGAACCCGTGTCGCAATCTCCTACAGAACCCGCCATAAAGGATGACGTATTCATGGAAAATGTCAAGAGAAATATATCTGGCTTTCGATACTTTTCATTTCCATATAGACATGAAAGCAAACTTCCTTCGCACCTGAATAACCGAAGTTAAATCTTCTACGACACACGTATGAACGAGGAATGTTGCTCCTGCTTCTTCGTCCCCTGTATTTCCACGTTATTTATTTACTTATCTTTCGAAATTCACGTTTGAAACCACACGAAAATAAAGCAGGAATGCACACTAACGGAACCAAGACGGAATTCAAGCTGATTTAAGACTGAAAACACACAAGTTAGACTCGCCAGCGAATGGAGTAAATATCAAATTATAGCAGAATCTGAGATACTCTCGGAAAGTGCGATGAATCAGGTGCCAATTTAATGGGGACGATAGAAGTAGGAGAGAGGCGAATTTTACTGTCTGTGAATACGCCATTAATTCAAATGGTTCAAATGGCTCTGAGCATTATGGGACTTAACATATGAGGTCACACTTAAAAACTACTTAAACCTAACTAACCTAAGGACATCACACACATCCATGCCCGAGGCAGGATTCGAATCTGCCCGCATCTCGTGGTCGTGCGGTAGCGTTCTCGCTTCCCACGCCCGGGTTCCCGGGTTCGATTCCCGGCGGGGTCAGGGATTTTCTCTGCCTCGTGATGGCTAGGTGTTGTGTGATGTCCTTAGGTTAGTTAGGTTTAAGTAGTTCTAAGTTCTAGGGGACTGATGACCATAGATGTTAAGTCCCATGGTGCTCAGAGCCATTTGATTCGAACCTGCGACCGCGGCAGCAGCGCGGTTCCGGACTGTAGCGCCTAGAACCGCTCTGCCACAGCGGCCGACATTACACCTCGATCCAAATACGAGTAATACAGAGAGAAGACAGATCGACGTCTACAATACCATTGCCTCGTTGCGAAACATTGACAGCTAAGAAATCTTAAAGAACGACACACTATGTCTTCTAAAAGATGGTGATACAGCGAATCCTTATATTTCTTAAAAATTGAGGAAACTGGAGACAGTGGCTGAATAAAGGAGCACAACGTACGGTAGGTCAATATAGGATTAGAAACAGTGCTAGGAACTTGTAAATTCGTAGGGGTTAAATACATGGTAATGATGTACAGGGGACCCAAAAGTCCGATAACATTTTAAAACGATCTAATTCACGGAATAATATAGGTAGATAGATAAAAATTGACACACATGCTTGAAACAACATGTGGTGTTATTGAAACCAAAAACGAGATTGCAAAAACCGGCCAACAGATAGCGCTGGGCAACAACACGTCAATGACGCAGCATGGAAATTGTATTTAAAATGAGCTGCAGTGAGAGAGAGAGAGAGAGAGAGAGAGAGAGAGAGAGAGAGAGAGAGAGAGAGAGAGTTAGATGATCCAGCAACCGCGACATGTTGCCTTTACCGGAAAAGGCACTGTTAGTGAAGCTTTACTATCGTATCACAGTGGAGAATCTATTACTGCAGCTCTACCACCCTGTCGTCATAAGAAGGATATTCGAAGTAAATGACTTGGGACGAATATATATATATAAAGCTGGGAATATGAGACGGTCAGGGACCGTGTCTGGGTGGCCGAAGAGTTAAGGCAATCGCTCATGAGAAGCGGTAAATCCGAATAGAGTCCCGGTCTGGCACAACTTTTCAACTTTCACCATTGCATTACCACAAAGCACTGTGCGGCTGGAAGTCATAAATACGCACCCATCCCCTCCCTTTCTTCCCCCTTTCTCAATTTCATAGACAACCTGTTACAAATGAAGACGAAGATCGAGGCCATGGATTGTTTAGATAATCGACCTCTTAGTGGGCGACCAGACAGTTCGGGAAAAAATGCAGACTTTAGTGGGTTCATCTCCGCTTTGTGAAGTCAAAGATTGTGAAATCGCACGTCGCACCGGCATCCTGCTTTGAGAGCTCTAAGGCGTATCCTCCAGTGCTATCCGTATAAAATCCACCGTGAACTGTTAGCCACCAATTTTGTGACAAAGAGAGTATTTGTGGCGTGGGAATTTCAAAAAAGGAGGAACATAACGATTGGTTGTCTAACGTATTGTGAACCGACAGAGTCCATTCCCCACTCCATGGGTCTGGCAACACCCACAACTGCAGAATTTGCGCTACCTAAAATCCTACAACTCTCGTGGAAACCTCATAGCATGACGAGAAATCACTGTGCTGTGTGGCTTTAATGCATCAGTCCGGATCGGACATGCGGGGTGCTACATTTCAAACTGTCTGCGTGATAGGGGCGAGGTACGCGGATATGTTACAGAATTGCATCATCCCTAGGTGACAGACAAACACCTGCTTGAACGTACAACTTGTATGCACATGGCGCTCCGCAAGTGTGCTACAAGACTGAAAGATCTCTTGCGGGACATCGTTTGATGTGAATCGCGTGCTGAGACGCCTCGTCCGTCATGCTAGGACTCTCAGGCCCCCAGACCTCATTGTGTGTGATTATTGGTTGTCGTGTTACCCGAAATCGCAATTCCACTGCGACTGTCCGACCTGGTTAGGTATGCTAAAAGACAATATCCGACCGCAGTTGTTCGCTATATCTACTCATGTGCTGTGTAGTGCTATTCACAACAAAAATTAATCGTCATCCTAGTCATTTTGTATTATGTGAAGCATCATTGTTGGTTACTTTTTGCATCTTTTCTTTCTGTTTCAATAAAACTCCATGTCATCTGAAGTATGTGTGTCAATTTTTGCCCACCTACCTACATTACTACGTCAGCTCTTGAATTTTGAAATGTTAACTGACTTTTGGGACACCTTGTATAAATGGAGGGACGAAAAACTTCTCTTGTGGACATAAATAGGTATAAATCAGGTATGGTTCGTCTGTAAAACGTGCTGGAAGATGAAATCGCCGTCAGGGATACCATCAAGCATGATGGAATGCTTCTGGTTCGCAAGAATGTTCACGAGATCCACAGCTGTCAAAGTGCTTCCAGTCACTACTACAGGTGTCATCGAAGACAAGGTGAGTGCCGCCCATAGCTTTATTCTTTCCCCGGCGACGAGACACACGTTCCCGTTGACACGCCGTTGCCTGGGAACAAATACTGAGCTGAGAGGTTCCGACCGCCGCATAGTCACCGGCTCCTCCATCGGACACGGCAACAAGTAGCGGGTCGGTTTTAGCCGAAATGAACGAGTTAGAAGTGGCTTTGAAAATAAGTCTGGGGAAATCTTCGCACCGTTTGGCTTTTGAGACAGGTGCGTCAGAAGAACGATTTCACAGAGTTCTGGAGGAATTCAAAAATTGGAAACTTATGGTAAGGTCTTATGGGACCACACTGCTGAGGCCATTGGTCCCTGAGCTTACACACTACTTAACCTAACTTAAACTAACTTATTCTAAGGACAACACACACACCCATGCCCGTGGTAGGACTCGAATCTCCGACGAGGGGAAGCCACTCGAGCAGTGACAAGGCGCCTCTGACCGGGCGCCTAACCCGCATGGGGAGGAATTCAGAGTGAAGCCTTACAGAGTAATGGTAGCGTCCAGGAGGCAGCAGCGTCATCTGGCAAGGAATGTCTGCCAATCGGGCACAAGCACAGTGCGTGCAGTATCAGTGAGCGTGCGGTCTGTGTGTAGAATAGGGAAGGTGCGCGATCTATCTCAGTTCGACCGAGGCCAGACTGTGATGGCTGGGAGGCTCAGCAAAGCATTACGGAAACTGCCAGACTTGTCGGGTGTTCGAGGAGTGCTGTGGTGAGTGTCTTCAATACGTGGCGAAACGAAGGGGAAACCCGTCCAGACGTCATGGATTTGAGCGCCCACCTCTCATTACAGACGTCGGATGTTGATGAATCCCGATACCTTCTGCATCATGCTGTTGAGAGCGCGCATATCCGGCGTCTTCCAGGTCCTTGACAGTTCTACTGGGCAGAGTAGTAAAACAGGACAGGTGGAGAACTTCGGCGGAACTAACGCCAGATTTTAATGCTAGGCAGAGTACAAGTACGTATGAACGTACAGTGCACCCGACACCCCAGACGATGGGCCTCTGCAGCCTACGACTCACGCATGTGACAATGTTAACACCACGCCATCTGCAACTACGACCGAACCGGGCAAATGACCATCGACACTGGACGTTAGCGCAGTGACAGAGCGTCGCATGTCTGATGAATCCCGATACCTTCTGCATCATGCTGTTGAAAGCGCGCATATCCGGCGTCTTCCAGGTCCTTAACAGTTCTACTGCGAGACGGAGACGAGCTGATGGCGGCTCCATTATGCTATGGGGAACATTCACAAGGACATTCATAGGTCCAGTGAAGCTCGTGCAAGGCACCATGACGACCAAAGTGCAGATCAGGTACACCCATCCATTACCATCATGTTTCCCAAAGGCAGTGGCATTTTTTCAGTTTTTAAACAACATAATACCCATTTTAAGAACGCCAGGAGTGTGATGGAGTGGTTCGAGGAATACAGTGGCGTGTTCCAATCGATGTGCTGGGAACCCAGTTTGGCAGATCTGGACCCGATCGAACACATCTGGGATGTGATTAAACGTGGCCTCAGAGCTCATTGCCCACCTCTCAGGAATTTATGATAATCAGGTGACGTGTGTGTGTGTGTGTGTGTGTGTGTGTGTGTGTGTGTGTGTGTGTGTGTGTGCGTGCGTGTGCGCGCGCGCGCGCAGATGTGGTGCCAACTCCCTCCAGCGAACTACGAAGGCCACATTGCTTCCATACCACGACGCATCACCACTGTTACTCGTGACAAAAGTGATCATTCCGGCTGTTAGGTAGGTGGTCATAATGTTCTGGCTGACCTGTGTCTATTGAGACCATCAGAGGTCCTATTACAATACCCTGTGCCAAATCTGATGCGACAAGGAGTGATCAAGAAGTTTCCGTTCAAGGCTATACAATCCATAACTGGTATGACAATCAGGGAAAATCGGTATGCGCGTTCATGGAATTATCCTGAAGATACGTTTTCGGTAAAACAACGTGTGCTGCTGCTTGAAGAAGTCCGTAACTGCCTGCTGCGGACCGTCATCCAGCATGAATCGTCAACCTTTCAAGGCCTTTTCTTGCGACCGAAGGCGTGATAATCGCAGTGGCAGAGACTCTAAGGTAGCTGCTCGAGCGTCTCCCACCTGAGTTGTCCGTAATGGATGAGGCTGGCCTTCGTGATCGACAGGAGTCTTGTGTCGAATCACGACCAGCGCCGAAATTGGCGGACCATTCCACAACGTTAGTTTTCGTCAGACATGCTGGCTCATTCACGTTCTTCGTTCCCCATTGTATATCTACTGGCGTTTGACTTCGGCAGCCAAGAAAAGATGGACAGTACGTTGGTCCTGTTGGGATGCATTTGGTAATAACATCGCCACAGTTCACGTTTCCACATTTACCGCACGCACGTCGAAAAGACAAGAACGTGTCACTAAACCCTGGTCTACATGTCGGTGCTTATATACCTGCATCGAAGTCGCGTTATATTGCAATATACGCCCCAACAACGCTGTCAAACGAAAACTTTTTGATCGCCCTTTATACTTTCGTTTCTGTTGAACATTCGTCCTTGTGTATAATATACTGCCTTCTGTTACTCACACATTCGTCGGGACACTCACATATTTGCGAAAGTACTACGTATAATTCTACACTACTGGCCATTAAAATTGCTACACCAAGAATAAATGCAGATGATAAACGGGTATTCATTGGACAAAAATATTATACTAGAACTGACATGTGGTTACATTTTCACGCAATTTGGGTGCATAGATCCTGAGAAATCAGTACCCAGAACAACCACCTCTGGCCGTAATAACGGCCTTGATGAGCCTGGGCATTGAGTCAAGCAGAGCTTGGATGGAGTGTACAGGTACAGCTGCCGATGCAGCTTCAACACGATACCACAGTTCATCAAGAGTAGTGACTGGCGTATTGTGACGAGCCAGTTGCTCGGCCACCATTGACCAGACGTTTTCAATTGGTGAGAGATCTGGAGAATGTACTGGCCAAGGTAGCAGTCGAACATTTTCTGTATCCAGAAAGGCCCGTACAGGACCTGCAACATACGGTCGTGCATTGTCCTGCTGAAATGTAGGGTTTCGCAGGGATCGAATGAAGGGTAGAGCCACGGGTCGCAACACATCTGAAATGTACCGTCCACTGTTCAAAGTGCCGTCAATGCGAACAAGAGGTGACCGAGACGTGGAACAAATGGCACCCCATACCATCACGCCGGGTGATACGGCAGTATGGCGATGACGAATACACCCTTCCAATGTGCGTTCACCGCGATGTCGCAAAACACGGATGCGACCATCATGATGCTGTAAATAGGACCTGGATTCATCCGAAAAAACGACGTTTTACCATTCGTGCACCCAGGTTCGCTACTGAGTACACCATCGCAGGTGCTCCTGTCTGTGATGCAGCGCCAAGGGTAACCGCAGGCATGGTCTCCGAGCTGATAGTCCAGGCTGCTGCAAACGTCGTCGAACTGTGCGTGCAGATGGTTGTTGTCTTGCAAAAGTCCCCATCTGTTGACTCAGGGATCGAGACGTAGCTGCACGATCCGTTACAGCCATGCGGATAAGATGCCTGTCATCTCGACTGCTAGTGATACGAGGCCGTTGGGATTCAGCACGGCGTTCCGTATTACCCTCCTGAACCCACCGATTCCATATTCTGCTAACAGTCATTGGATCACGACCAACGCGAGCAGCAATGTCGCGATACGATAAACCGCAATCGCGATAGGTTACAATCCGACCTTTATGAAAGTCGGAAACGTGATGGTACGCATTTCTCCTCCTTACACGAGGCATCAGAGCAACGTTTCACCAGGCAACGCCGGTCAACTGCTGTTTGTGTATGAGAAATCGGTTGGACACTTTCCTCATGTCAGCACATTGTAGGTGTTGCCACCGGCGCCAACCTTGTGTGAATGCTCTGAAAATCTAATCATTTGCATATCATAGCATCTTGTTCCTGTCGGTTAAATTTCGCGTCTGTAGCACGTCATCTTCGTGGTGTAGCAATTTTAATGGTCAGTAGTGTATTTTGGTTAGTAATTTCTGTCTAGATATAATTACCAAACTTATAGCCTAGTCTACAAATACGACGCGAGTTGTTCAACCGTATGGGAGTCCTCAGAGATAGGAGGGTCACAAGTTCAAATAATCAAAAAATACGATACAAAGGAAGGAGCCTCCTGATCGCTGTTTCAGAGTTGTAACAAAAATGAGGCTCGAGAGTTGCTTTGCATTCGCGTGAGCTCTTGGCACTATCCAGACATTTCTAGAGATTGTAGAGCATTCAGCAAGCTATTACCGTCACTGTTGCTGTTCAGATTATATGTCTGCTGCGCCCAATCCAGCGGTTGTCTCGTTACCTGAAACACACCAAATTCATCAGAGAGGTTAGTTCGATTGCGACACAAACTTTTCACTGTCGAAGCATAAGGCAAATTCCTTGAGAAAACTGTAAAATCACAAGAAAATTGAATGAATAGCCTTTTTTACCTGCAGGAGGTAAAATTGTAAGTACAGCCGACACACACATTTAAAATTAGAAAAAAACAAAGATACTCTAGTTTTATGAATCGTTAGTTCCTTGCTCAGAAAGGAATGAGAACAGGTTGGGAAAGACCATAAATGAGAGCCATGATGACTTCATGTATTCCATTGTCTTGGCTACTGTTTTACTTAAAGTATAAAGGCCTCAGATCAAAAAGAATGCATGAGGACCATAGCTGGCGTACTGAGTCGGAAAAGGAAGCGTTGTCAGGTAAGTACCACTACAACACGCCGCACGACAAAAGGTCAGACGATGAGCCATCTTACTGCTCAGACGATGAGCCAACAAGAATCAGCACCAGTAAAAAAAAAAGTGTCCTGCTTTCATTATCAACAACAAGAAAACAGCCTACATTGTACACGTAATCGTTGAAGCTACCATCACGAAAGAGCAGCATCTAGAATCCTGCCAAGCCAGCCATCTAAACAGCGTCAACCAGGAAGATTTTCACGATGCCGCGAAGCACACTCGTGAATATGTAGTCAAAGATGTCGATGACATTTAAGTAAAAAAGAGAAACAACTTTACGAAACTCATCAGATGAATTTATTCATATTAAACACATAGTGTTGCGAGTGTGTGATTCTGTCAGCCAGCAGCCCTGGCTGGGTCACTCGGCTGCAGCCCTCCCGACAGCTGACGTTCTCAAGTGGCCCCCTCCTCTGGAGCCATACTCGAGCACCGCATCCGGTTTTGAGTGCCCAAAGATCGCCATGCGTTCATCACTTGCAAACTCACCAGTGCGAAGGCTGTGCACCTTCTTTTGGCACTATGGTGGATAACATTCGGTGTAGATTCTATTGAGGTTATACACCTGTAAGGGGGAAACTGAAGGACAACATTATGGAAAGGGAAGGAGAAGTATATGAAAATGGGAGGAATTTGACGCAACACCGATAAGCGTAAGTCGAAACACGGCCCCTGGAAAAGACGATATACCCTCACAATCCCTGGGTGAACATACCACGACAAAACTGTACCACCTAGTACGCAAGCTACCAGGTGTACCGATATGAAATGAGCGTTTTTTTTGTGAAAATGAAACACTAATTTTGAATTGAAAAGTAAAAACATTTTATTCAAAGTACTGACCATTGCTTTCTATGCATTTTGACCACCTTTTGGGCTATTTGTGAACACCACGCCAACAGAAATGTTCGTTTTTTTGAAGCAAACCAATCAGACACCCTATTTTCGACTTCTTCGTAGGAATCGAAGTGTTCCTCAGCCAATGCGTGTCCCATTGATCAAAACAAATGGTAGTCAGAAGGAGCCAAGTCTGATGAATACGGCGGGTGGGGTATCAGCTCCCAGCCAAGCGTTTTGATTGTATCCTGAACCAGTTTTGCTTTGTGTGCAGGTGCACTGTTGCGTAAAAAATTACTTTGCCATGTCTTCTGACCCATACTGGTCCTTTTTCGATCAATGCATAGCTCAAATTGATCATTTGTTGTCTGTAGCGATTAGTATTCACAGTTTCACGGGGTTTTAGAAGCTCATGATACACCACACCTTTCTGATCCCACCAAACACAGATCATTGTCTTCTTGCCGAATCGAGCTGGATTTGCAGTCGATGTTGATGGTTGTTCCGGATTGACCCATGATTTTTCTCGTTTAGGATTCTTAAAATACTTTTGAATACATTACGGGAAAGGCATTGATCAATGTCTTACAAATATTTACTATTAAAAACAGTCTTGATCACGATTTATTTATCAAGGTGACGGGTTTCGACCACTACTGTGGTCAACTTCAGACCATTGAGTAGGAACCTCTTTCTGTTGGAGAATTCTCCAACAGAAAGAGGTTCCTACTCAATGGTCTGAAGATGACCACAGTAGTGGTCGAAACCGGTCACCTTGATAAATAAATCGCGATCAAGACTGTTTTTAACAGTAAATATTCTTAAAATAAATCCATTTTTCATCGCCAGTAACAATTCGATGCAAAATTGATTTTCTTTCATGTCTTTGAAGCAAAATTTGACAAATGGTGTTTTGGTTTTCCATCTGTCTTTAATTCAATTCATGTGACACCCATTTTCCATACTTTTCGACATTTCCCATAGCTTTCAAACGGTCAGAAATTGTTTGTTGTGCAACATTTAGCATTGCTGCCATTTGCTTCTGACTCAAAGTATCATTTTCATCCAATATTGCTTGCAATTCGGCGTCTTCGACCTTTTTTGGTGGTCTTCCACGTTCTTCATTTCTTACATCAAAATCATTATTTTTGAACCGTTGAAACCATCTTTTGCATGTTGCTTCTGATAGAGCATGATCACCTCGACAAGCATTCGATGCGACTCTACAGCACTTTTTTTCAAATGAAAACAAAAAATTAATGCTTTCTGCAAATCATAACTTTTTGGTACAAGATTCGACATGGCATCTCGCGGAAATCGGGTTTTCTGTCGGATACCAGCGTCTTCCAAACACGATGAAAACATATGATACTGTTTGTTCCAGACTTGATGTATACTAAATATCTTTGACAGATGTCATACCAACCAAACAAAAATAAAGTAAGGCTCCTTGATAACAAATGCTCCTTATCGACACATTTGTATCTTTGCGCTCATTTCATACCGGTACACCTGGTATATGAATCGGAGAAAATAAGCTCAGACTTCAAGAAGAATGTGATAATTCCAATTCCACAGAAGGCAGGTGCAGAAAGATACGGATATTACAGACAGAAAGATATGGGCATTACAGAACCGTCAGCTTAATAAGTGCTGGTTAAAAAACAGTGACGAATTGCTTACAGAAGATTGGAAAGACTGTTGGAAACCGACCTCGTGGAAGTTCACTTTGTGATCCGACGTTATGTAGAGACACGCGAGGCAGACTTACTCTGGTGCACTCTTGGAAATTCCGAAGGTAATATGAATGAATTACAGGGAGCGAAAAGTTACGTAGATATTTGAGAAAGTAAGTTACACATGTCATCCAATGTGTGTACCATGGCGCAACAAGTGTGACGCATTGTCAGAAGAGAGCTCATATTCCGAGCTTCCTGCAGACATAGTTTTCGTGTGTTACAGGTAACAGGTGCTGCTCAGTGTGGCACTGAAGTGGCACGGCAACTGGAAACAAAATCCACAGTTGGAGTACGAAGGACAGTACGATTCTCGTGGTCAAAACGTCTTAACTGGACACAGATCCAACGAGAAACTTTGATAGTATACGAATCGAATACAGTTTCGCATCCAATTGTAGTGAAACTGAGCCAACAGTTTAAGTAGACAGACACAGACATCTGTAATGCTGATCGAGAAGTAAATATCTTGCACACAGAGATTTCCACTTTTCATCAAATCAAAAGGACATCTGGGTAGAAGGAGATTTTCAACGATGAGGAAGTTCACATAACAGTCCTCTAAAGTCTCCGTGACCGAGGAACGGATTTCTGAAGGCGAGGAATTGAACGATTGTCAGAACGTTCCCAAGGAGAAGTTTGGGAAGGGAATTTTCCGGAATAGGAAATAAAGACTTTGTCGTTTGTAGCTTACACTGCATTTGCGCCAGAGACAAGTGAATAGGGACAGCAACTGAACGGAACGAATAATATCTTATACAAGTTATGAGCATCAAAAACAGTAGGACCTAAGTAATGGAATGTAACAGAGTTAAATCAGGCGATCCAGGGGGAATAAGATTATGAATTGAGGCACAAAAAACAAAAGATCAGTTTCGCACTTTGGACAGCAAAATAACAGATCAAGGTCAAAGAGAAGAGAAGAGGAGAGAATATAAAAGGATACAAAATGTAGATTGGTAATAGCGGCAATAACAGTGCTGTAAAGAGAAATCTGTTAAGACCGAATATAAATTGAAGTGATGGGAAGTTTTTTCTGAAGGCACCTTCATGGAGTGTACCCTTGTACGGAACTGACACGTGGACGATAAACATTTCAAAAAACAAGAAAATAGAAGCTTTTAAGTGTGATGCTAGACGAGAAGATTGATCGTGTAACTTATGCAGAGCTAGTGAAACGAATTGTAGAGAAAAAGTATTTGTGGAAGGACTTAACTAAAAGTGTGAATCGGCTCCGAGGCCAGTTCCAGAGCCGTCAAACAATAGCCAATGTTGTAGTGGAGGTAAGTGTAAGGGAGGGAGGGAGTCAAGGAAGAAATTGAAGACGGAGATCGAAATTCCAGATGGATGTCGACTGCAGTATTTACGCAAAGATGAGAAGCCTTACACCAAATATACTATCGTGAAGAGCTGCATAAGTCATACGGTAAAAAATGCTAGAATCAGTAACTTTTTTACGTATTTTTATTTATACCAATACGCATTTCAAGCTTTCGCCAATCTTTAATTAGGATAGTAAATGTTTAAATCTTCTATTAGTGCATCGTAAAAAACATCAAAAGCAATTTGAATGCTGCAGGTGCCCAGTGCAAAATGGTGATGTTCATGTACTACACTTCTTGAGTGTTATACTAGCAATACTAACGACTAGACGCACTTTCTTCCTATTCCCACTCTTGATGCTCGTATTTTCCGCATTTTTAAGAGTGTTTTGAGCTTGTATTTTTTGGCGTTTAGTGTTCATTTGTCTTGATGATTACTTGTGTGGGAATTTATTTTAATATTTAGCTCATCTGAATAACACCACATCTCAGCTAACAGCAAAATATGTGACCATGCCATTTTTTGGAATCTGTCGTATGAAGTTTCTGAGGATTAAATATCAGGGTCTGCTTTTACACGACTAACAAAATAAAGGTCAAAGCCGTTCATTATATTACATATAACAATAGACCGTATAATTGTGCAGGAATATACAAACTCAGCTGCAATTCATGTTCGAAGATATCTATTGGCTGAAGAAGAAAGAAATTTCTTTATAAGATTCCGTGAAGACGTGGATGATCTTCGTTGAAAAGAAGCGTACCCTCATTTGCTCCACCTGTAGCTCAAGACGAAAATCAAGTGGCAAACATAGTAAACTACGTACAAATAAAAAATGGTTCAAATGGCTCTGAGCACTATGGGACTTAACATCTATGGTCATCAGTCCCCTAGAACTTAGAACTACTTAAACCTAACCAACCTAAGGACAACGTAGAAATACTTCATGTAGCCAAGAAAGGTAAAGCAATGAATCTACTCGAAGAAACTGAAACTTATTTTCACAAATGTGCTTCCCAAGATGACCAAACAAGGCTACTCTACAAAACGTTTCTAAGCAGCTTTCGTATTTTACTTATGCAACTGTACTAACACTATAAATTTCTGCTGCGTTAGCCGCTATAAGCCTGTCCAGTGTATATAGTAGCTCTGTGTCATGTAAGTCAGTTATTATACCTCCAATTGTTGTTCTCGTTTCTCTTGTGCTGTCCGAGGAGGCTTTCTGTCTTTAATCATTCTAAATGTCAAAAATTAACAACTGCGGGTAAAACACGTAATATTAATTGTCTTGTATAAAATGTACTGTGTTATTTATTTAATGTTTGATATAATTTAGTTAACTAGTCAACTCTGCACTTAATAAATAACCATGCATAGCACTCAGTACATTGCATACAAGGAGATTTAAATTTGTAGTCATTCAGAACCTTAAATTAAAAATGTTTAATGTGCGTGATCAACTGCTTTCAGCAGTACTTGCAGAACTTCTAAGCAGTGAGCAGTTCTGACTGTAGACTTAAGTTCTGATGTAGCCTTACATGTCGGTCGGCATCATGGCGGATACTTCGCTGTTTTTGTGCGTTATGCAAATAGCAAGTGTTTGTGCCACGTTTAAAAATACGGAAAACAGAAGCAGCAACAAGAAGAATAGAAAATAAGTGCATCTAAAAAGCAATGTATTGTAAATAAACATCTAGGGAAGTACAGTAGAAAAACAGCAGTTTTATTTTCTCACAGGGCAGCTGCAGCATCCAAACTGCAGTCAATATTTTTTAACGACGTATTAACTGAAGATTTAAGTATGTATTAAGACAACAGAAGATCGACGAAAGCTCGAAATACGTGTTGCTATAGATAAAAATACAAAAAAGTTGCTGTTATTCGTAACGTGATGCACAGTCTAGCCACGTTAATGTTACTACTAGCTATATTCTATGTCAACGTGGAATAACAACTCAGACAGCGGATCCCAGTAGCTAGCACTGAATGATATACAAAGCATGTCGGGGAGTATGCAAAACGGTGCAGACATTGACATAATGCGGAAATGGAGAGATTTATCTGACGTCCAAAGTCACTGGCTTTCTGGCCAAGGGTGGAAGTACACTCCTGGAAATGGAAAAAAGAACACATTGACACCGGTATGTCAGACCCACCATACTTGCTCCGGACACTGCGAGAGGGCTGTACAAGCAATGATCACACGCACGGCACAGCGGACACACCAGGAACCGCGGTGTTGGTCGTCGAATGGCGCTAGCTGCGCAGCATTTGTGCACCGCCGCCGTCAGTGTCAGCCAGTTTGCCGTGGCATACGGAGCTCCATCGCAGTCTGTAACACTGGTAGCATGCCGCGACAGCGTGGACGTGAACCGTATGTGCAGTTGACGGACTTTGAGCGAGGGCGTATAGTGGGCATGCGGGAGGCCGGGTGGACGTACCGCCGAATTGCTCAACACGTGGGGCGTGAGGTCTCCACAGTACATCGATGTTGTCGCCAGTGGTCGGCGGAAGGTGCACGTGCCCGTCGACCTGGGACCGGACCGCAGCGACGCACGGATGCACGCCAAGACCGTAGGATCCTACGCAGTGCCGTAGGGGACCGCACCGCCACTTCCCAGCAAATTAGGGACACTGTTGCTCCTGGGGTATCGGCGAGGACCATTCGCAACCGTCTCCATGAAGCTGGGCTACAGTCCCGCACACCGTTAGGCCGTCTTCCGCTCACGCCCCAACATCGTGCAGCCCGCCTCCAGTGGTGTCGCGACAGGCGTGAATGGAGGGACGAATGGAGACGTGTCGTCTTCAGCGATGAGAGTCGCTTCTGCCTTGGTGCCAATGATGGTCGTATGCGTGTTTGGCGCCGTGCAGGTGAGCGCCACAATCAGGACTGCATACGACCGAGGCACACAGGGCCAACACCAGGCATCATGGTGTGGGGAGCGATCTCCTACACTGGCCGTACACCACTGGTGATCGTCGAGGGGACACTGAATAGTGCACGGCACATCCAAACCGTCATCGAACCCATCGTTCTACCATTCCTAGACCGGCAAGGGAACTTGCTGTTCCAACAGGACAATGCACGTCCACATGTATCCCGTGCCACCCAACGTGCTCTAGAAGGTGTAAGTCAACTACCCTGGCCAGCTAGATCTCCGGATCTGTCCCCCATTGAGCATGTTTTGGACTGGATGAAGCGTCGTCTCACGCGGTCTGCACGTCCAGCACGAACGCTGGTCCAACTGAGGCGCCAGGTGGAAATGGCATGGCAAGCCGTTCCACAGGACTACATCCAGCATCTCTACGATCGTCTCCATGGGAGAATAGCAGCCTGCATTGCTGCGAAAGGTGGATATACACTGTACTAGTGCCGACATTGTGCATGCTCTGTTTCCTGTGTCTATGTGCCTGTGGTTCTGTCAGTGTGATCATGTGATGTATCTGACCCCAGGAATGTGTCAATAAAGTTTCCCCTTCCTGGGACAATGAATTCACGGTGTTCTTATTTCAATTTCCAGGAGTGTATTTCCCAAACGGCTGGGTTTGTAAGCTTTTCGCGTGCCTCCGTGGTTGAAGTATACTCCGTATGGGAAAATGGTGCTATCTGAACCCAGCGCCAAAGGCAACTGTAGTGCCCCACAGGTCATAGATGACAGGGATGAACGACGGCTGCAGTGATGCATACATGTACACGGTGGAGCAGGTGTGCAACTGTTGGGCAACGGACTGCTCAGATAATACAAGGGGCTACTAACAGTATCTCCTGAACGACCGTTCAGCGAACTTTGCTCCGTATTGGCCTCCGCAGCAGGCCAAGGTTCGTGCACCAATGCTGGCTGTTCAAAAATATTCAAATGTGTGTGAATTCCTAAGGGACCAAACTGCTTAGGTCATCGGTCCCTAGACTTACACACTACTTAAACAAACTTATGCTAAGGGCAACACTAACACCCACGTCCGAGGGAGGACTCGAACCTCTCGAAGGATTGGCCGCGCAGTGCGTGACATGACGCCTCAAACGACGCGGCAACATGGCCCGGCACACGCTGGCTGTTAATCATCGGCGACGAAGGCTGATATTTCCACTCGAGAACCACAACTGAACGTCCACTGAGTGGCGAGAGGTGGTCTTTTCATATGGATCACTTCTTACGCTCCTTCGGACAGATGGCCGTTGGTATGTAGGGCCCTGCAACAACGGTCGGATAGGTCCAGGCCGGAGGAGGGGCCGTTATGGTCTTGGAAATGTTTTCGTGGCGTTCCCTGGGTGATCTTGTCATTTTGGAAGGCGCAATGGATCAACAGAAGTAGGTATCAATGCATAGGGACCACGTCCATTCCTACATTCAATTTGTGTTTTCCTCGGCACTGTGGGGCATCTATCAGCAGGAAAATGCAACGTGTCACTCAGCACGCTGTGTACGTGCGTGGTTCCTCTGGGCACCAAATCCCGGGGGATAAAACCCAACGAACAATGCGTGGTCCCAACACCTCGATCAGTCTGTTCTCGCCATGGATTCTGATCTGTGAGACATAATGCAGCTGTTGACGTCACTGGAATCGGCAAGGATCCACAACACTGTCGGTACCTTCCAGAACCGCAATGCCTCTCTTCCCGCAAAGGTGGTTATTCAGGATTCTCAGATGTGGTCACATTAATGTCACTGGACCGTGTAAAACCGACAGCCATGGAGCTCAACAGCCAGTATAATCGATAAATTAATATTGACTGCATCAGTTCACTCGTCGGGTTGCAAATCACATTGACCACAAGTATAATTATTACAATAAAGCTTATAGGCTTCTTGTAGAATCTGGGACAGTTGTTCGGTGCTACAGCTTGACGACAGATTCCTGGTACGGCCTGAGAGAGGGCGGAGGGCGGAGGGCAGAGGGCAGAGGGCAGAGGGCGGCCCTCTGGGAGGCGACGCCCTGCCGCCTGATGGGGGCGTGTGTGGCGGACGTGTGCCGCGATCGATGTGTGTCGGGAGAGCAGAGTAGAGGCACGGGACGTAACACCACACGGCCACACGACCACACGACCAGTGCCCGCCGTCACTCAGCCCCTACTGCCCTGTCTGTGTTATAAAGTTGTAAAACGTACGCATCTTGCCGATAGTCCATAAGTAACCTTCTTTTTACATTTACAAGATTGGCGCCGGCAGAGTCACAACTAAGCGGGACAGGAAACTAGTAATCAGCAGGAAACATACAGCCAGTGCCCTCTAATACCTTATCTAGCCTTGACAGGAGCGAGAAAGGGAGTCCGTAAGTTTCTTTTCCTGCGCAATATCCAGGTGATGACAGTCAATGATGGCTACATCCCGTAGAGCTGCCAAATTACTGCTACGTTTCAGTCGTTGCTCCAGATGGTCGTAGACATATCCTGTGGATTTAATATCGGGGAATATAGTGGACCGGACGAGGTGTCATAGGCTGCTCAATGGTTTGCAAAATTGGGAACATATGAATGCAGCCAGCCAATGGATAATGTCATATTTACCCAAAACAATGCGGGAAGTTGCACTTAGTAATTCAAGCAATATAGTTCGGAGAAAAAATTTTGACTTTTGGAGGAAATCACGTATGGGTTTCCCCAAGACCCAGTCATATGTCTACTATTGTTCCTCATGTATATACAACAAGCAGAATTAATTCATTTTACAGATGACACTAATATTGGAATCAGTCCATGCACACATACGGCAACATAAAAAATGGTAAACAGCATTCTTAAAAGTATGATAGTCTGGTTTCCTGCGAATGGTCTCACCTTCAAATTTAAAAAGACACAACTTATTCTGTTCTGCACATCTAGGGGTAAAACACCAATGATAAGTGTAACACATGGCGAGGAGATAATAAATAGCGTGGGAACTTCAAAATTCTTTGGTTTCCATACTGATGAGAATTTAAACAGGAAAAAGCACATTTTCCAACTCCTAAAAACCTTAGTTCAGACACATTTGCATTTGGAATCATTGCAAATCTTGGGTGGAGACAAATCACTAAATTGACACTTTTGTATATTTTTATTCAATAATATCATACAGAAAAATGTTCTGTAGTAGCTGATCTTTAAGAAAGAAAGTCTTCATTGCTCAAAAATGTGTGGTAAGAGTAATAGACCTATGTGGTGCTCATCCACGACCATCTTGTAGACATCTGTTTAAGGATTTGGATATTCTAACTTATGCTCGACAGTAGATTTATTCCCTCTTGAAGTTTGCTGTAAATAATCAACTACCCCCTGTACAAAAGGAAGGATGATGTAAATAATTGCAATACCACAAGAAGGATCACATTAATGCATCCACGTTAAGGTTGTCTTTAGCACAAAAAGGGGCGCACAACGCTGCAAGGAAAATTTTTTGATCATTTACCCAGCGATATAAAATGTCTGACAGTCAACAAGGCAAAATTTGTAAACAGACCGAGGAAGTTTGTCACTGACAACGCATTCTGTTCCGTAGAAGAGTAACTATTGCTATAATGTGTAAAAGGTGGTGGGTAGGAATTACCAACTCACATCTGGAAAGTAAAATAAAATAACATAACGTAAATTATAAATATGCAGCAGGCAGCTATATTTATAAATTAAAAAGCGATGTGAAGGTAAAATGACTGGTTCCACATTATCACGATTTATCGGTACAAAGTGATCAATGGGACATGAAATTAACTAAGTAGCTAACTAACTAACTAGCTCTGTGAATACGGTTGTTGTCGTATTGGAAGTCTCATCACTAAATAGCAGAACCAAGTATTACATTTGGTCAGCGAGATTCCTGAAATAAACATCCTGGATCATATTGACGGTAAACTGAACAAGTGGTTCCCAGTCATCGTTCTAAAAGCAGCCCCAAAGCGTCAGAGAACGATCTTTGGTGTGATCTACAGCCACCATTCAATGTCCATTGAACGCCTCAGTAGCCCCACATTGCATTAGAGATGGCGGTTATCGCTGAAACAATCGGTTTTCGGTTATATCCTTTTTTCTCAACGCCAGTTTAACTGGACAATTAAAACTGCTAAAAATAACCTGCTTCTGAAACATCCGATTTTCGGTTTTTTATTCCTATTACTTTCTATATTAAAAGTAGAAATCGAACAAAGACTGAAAAATTTTGAATCCCTCAGTTTTAAGATGTATAGAATCAAAATTTTAAAGTAAATAGGTAAAAAAAAGGAAGTTTACAACATCCACCGTTTGCTGCTTTTCTTGAAAAGTGATAAGAAATTTGACCACTACAAAAAATGACTGGTTTCTCCTATCATTTCTAATTTTTTTTAAACTCTGCTCAAAAATCATATTGTAATCGGTGATTGTACCGCTGTTTGGACACTACGAACAGTCAATGCTAAGGAGTGAAACTGATGGCCGGCCGAAGTGGCCGCGCGGTTCTGGCGCTGCAGTCTGGAACCGCGAGACCGCTACGGTCGCAGGTTCGAATCCTGCCTCGGGCATGGATGTGTGTGATGTCCTTAGGTTAGTTAGGTTTAACTAGTTCTAAGTTCTAGGGGACTAATGACCTCAGCAGTTGAGTCCCATAGTGCTCAGAGCCATTTGAACCATTTTTTGAAACTGAGGTTCAGTCCGTTCTCACTGGCTACGAACACATACAGGCATGTTATGTGGATACAGGCAGCCGATCAGCTGCTTTCTATTTTTATTAGAGATTATAAGTCAACTGCTAAGTTTTTAAGTTTTCACCATACGTTACCTAACAAATTCTTTGTGGCTCCTATCATTTTTAATCTTTCAAAGCAAATGAAGCATTGTACTTCAATGATTGTGCACTTCGTAAAAATTTACAGACTAGGGATGGCGCCATTCTTAATACAACTGATGTCCAAAGGCGAAAGCGTGAACTGCCATACAGGCCAGATGAGTAAGTCTTACATACTGCATGTACACGAATACGATCGAGTAGGCCCCGCAACATGGTAACAGGCAGCCTACGTTATTGTCTCAAGAATGCCGTCACAAATCTTATGGCATGTGTTTATTGCTCGTTTCTGTCGGCATTGTTATTAAAATAGCACTCGTCACTTTTCCCATTTTCTACAGGGTGGTCCATTGATAGTGACCGGACCAAATATCTCACGAAATACGCATCAAACGAAGAAACTACAAAGAACGGAACTCGTCCAGCTTGAAGGGGGAAACCAGATGGCGCTATGGTTGGCCCGCTAGATGGCGCTGCCATAGGTCAAACGGATATCAATTGCGTTTTTTTAAAAAGGAACCCCCATTATTTATTACATATTCGTGTAGTACGTAAAGAAATATGAATGTTTTAGTTGGACCACTTTTTTCGCTTTCTGATAGATGGCGCTGTAATAATCACAAAAGTACTTGGTATCACGTAACATTCCGCCAGTGCGGACGGTATTTGCTTCGTGATACATTACACTTTTTAAAATGGACCGTTTACCAATAGCGGAAAGGTCGATATCGTGTTGATGTATGCCTACTGTCATCCAAATGCCTACCGGGCATGTGCTATGTATGCTGCTCGGTATCCTGGACGACATCATCCAAGTGTCCGGACCGTTCGCCGGATAGTTACGTTATTTAAGGAAACAGGAAGTGTTCAGCCACATGTGAAACGTCAACCACGACATGCAACAAATGATGATGCCCAAGTAGGTGTTTTAGCTGCTGTCGCGACTGATACGCACATCAGTAGCAGGCAAATTTCGCTAGAATCGGGAATCTCACAAACGTCGGTGTTGAGAATGCTACATCAACATCGATTGCACCCGTACCATATTTCTATGCACCAGGAATTGGATAGCGACGATTTTGAACATCGTGTACAGTTCCGCCACGGGACGATGACAGATTTTTTGCACGCGTTCTATTTAGCGATGAAGCGTCATTCACCAACAGCGGTAACGTAAACCGGCATAATGTGCACTATTGGGCAACGGAAAATCCACGATGGCTGCGACATGTGGAACATCAGCGACCTTGGCGGGTTAATTAATGGTGCGGCATTATGGGAGGAAGGATAATTGGCCCCCATTTGATCGATGGCAATCTAAATGGTGCAATGTATGCTGATTTCCTACGTAATGTTCTACCGATGTTACTACAAGATGTTTCACTGCAAGACAGAATGGCGATGTACTTCCAACACGATGGATGTCCGGCACATAGCTCTCGTGCGGTTGAAGCGGTACTGAATAGCACATTTCATGACAGGTGGATTGGTCGTCGAAGCACCATACCATGGCCCGCACGTTTACCAGATCTGACGTCCACTGATTTCTTTTTGTCGCTAAAGTTGAAGAATATTTGCTATCGTGATACATCGACAACGCCTGACAACATGCGTCAGCGCTTTGTCAATGCATGTGCGAACATTACGGAAGGCGAACTACTCGCTGTTGAGAGGAATGTCGTTCACGTATTGCCAGATGCATTGAGGTTGACGGACATCATTTTTAGCATTTATTGCATTAATGTAGTATTTACAGGTAATCGGGCTGTAACAGCATGCTGTGGGGCGGCGGATGAGTTTGTAACAATAATTTAATTAATTGCTGGATATATGCTTGCGTGTTGAATCAGTTTCTGGCTTTTAGAATGTTGTTAATGCTGTCTTTCGCCGTTCTCAACACTGGCTCTCTATTTACTTCTTGGCACCCAGAAAGTGATTTAATAAAACATGGAGCCAGTATTTAGAGATCCTAGTGCCCACTTCAATTGAGATACCATTATAGCTGCAGCTTATAGCTCTGAGGAATTAGGAGATTGTCCGGGATTTCTAATCAAAAACGGTTTTCCAAAATAGTTGAGTATATTCTGAAATTCACTGATAAAAAACACAAGTATCCCTACAACCTAACTAACAGAGCAGTTCAGAGTCTAATGCGCTGAAGCAACTATAAATGTCCGAATTAAATGTTAAAAAGAATGCTCGCCATAATTTGATGAAAATATTTCATCAAACGCCACGCTAAATTTTTGGTAGAATGTCTGTCCCGCGACGGCACGTGAAAATACGACAATACGCAAACTGAAGCTAGATAATGAAAATCATTCCAGAATTAACACTTCACATGAAATGTTTTCATGGTTCCGCATATCTCTAGTAACTTAATACGGCACCCGAGGCTGTTTGTAGCAGATACACTGATGCGAAGCGACTACCGACACAGATGGCGTGTCATTCAGCGTCTGGAGAGAACTGGGGCTTTGCTTCCTCGCGTAGCGTCCTTATATATAAAGCCGCGGTGCGGGCGGCGAAGGGAACGCCTGATCTTTTCGGCTCTCTCGACTAGCCGCTGGGCTAGTAACGCACCACTTCAAGTTACATAATAATTTATAGCTTCTTTTGCTTATGGCCGATGAAGCTTTTAATTTAAACGTGCATTCAGCACGCAGGTAAGTATTGATAATAAAATTTTGACGTGGCTAAGTTAAATACTTTGGGCGAGAGAATTAATTAAATTACACTGCACGCAGTAGATGAGCTCTGAACTGGCCCTTTTGAGATCCGCTATCGCTATAATTTTATAGGTATTCAAAGGAAACTTTTCACATCCTCATAGTCATAGCGGACCTCCAACCTATTTAAATCTAAACATCCTAGCCTTATTTATTAACCTACTTAATCTATCTTGCTTCCTTCAGTTTTGAGATGAAAACCACAAAATCATGAATTTCCACTAAAGTCTTAATTTGTGAAATACAAAGTACTGTTATTATTAAATCATTATGAAAGATCAATCTAAATATAAATTTTGAAGTCTCTAGCTCTTTTCTGTTGCGCCAATGATTTTTTCAGAAAAACGTCCAAATTTCGAAAATGGCTGAAGTTATCGAACTGATATTTAACACACATTAATTTAGTATTATTTCTGACATGCTAGAAAAGTTTTAGTTCATTTGCTTGATTTTTAAGGTATTGCGCAACATTTATGACGTCAGAGCTAGTTACAGAGTACAGCAGACTGGCTGGCACACAATGGAAACTGATGTGAATTTACTACAGCGTGAGTAGGCTGCTTCCCTACATCACCCTCTACTTAAATTTTTTTTTTGTTTATGAATGTTAATGAATGAAAAAAAAATTTAATTACAAAAAGGGAAGCAAGAGTACAGTTTAACTCCCTATGAAAATCAAAATTGAAATATAAACCTGTAGAAACATTAAAGAAAACTGATTACCTACATTAATTATTTAAATTGTGGGCATGTTCACTGCCTTTTAAACAATGTCATTACTCAAAATTTTAAGCAAAGTCAATGAAATATTTTGGCATACATATTGCCTTAGACAAACACATACAAATTGAAAAATTGTGAAAATATTAAATCCATTAAATACATGAAATACATTTTTACATACACAAATTCAAAGAAAATAACATGACACATAAACAGATGATTATCTCTTAGCAGTCTTTTCTAAACCTGAAAGAAAAGTTCACCAATAATTTTTACACACGTGGTTGTAGCCGCTTTGGCTGGCGTCCTACACTTCCATTCACACGGGTAGAGGAGGGGAAGTTGCTATGGTGTGCGTCCTTCACGTTCTCTCTAAATTACATGGGGGAAAGGGGAGGGGTCACTGTGAGTTGTGTCCAAGTCACTCCACGCTTTCACGCAGCTACCAGGCTGCCACTATCTGGTTTGTCCTGTAGAACAAACAAAAAGAGTGCCTCAGACTCTGTTCACTTAATATCTAAGGGTGGGTCACAATGAAATGGGGATATATGCATTTTCTCTTCCAATATGTTACTGGAACGAAGTTAACAGAACTTTTTCAGTATTGCTCTCGCGGTTACTTAATTGTCATAAAATCGGTAAACAAATCTCTCAAAACGCCGTTAGTCACGTACTAGAGAAAATTTTATGCTCAAGGCATATAATCATAAATCCTATTTAATCTGAATTTATTATTTCTGGGCCGGAACACTGAACCAATGCTCGGTACATTCCTGACACATTTGTATTTTAAGCACTTAACTGACTCATCTTTGATTACCTTATTCTTAGAGATAGTATGAGTATGATTAGTGGTTGTTTTCTCAGCTTCTTTGTACATGTGAGTAACTTTTGGTAATAGTACAGTTGTGAGTGTTCAAAACACACTACGTTTAGTTGACTACTAAATCCACTTATTGGTCCTCTGCTGTTGTCAGTTCCACATCTGCAATTAGGTACTTACTTACTTTGAAGTGTATTTATGCTGAGCTAAAATAATGTTTCACGTCTGTCAGTATGGTATTTATTTATTTTGCTAGTGTATGTACTTATTTAACACTCACTATTAATATTTAAAGCATAGGACAGCATATTTATTTCATATCCATAGTGTACTGCAACTGATTAGTTTGCTCACGTGGCAATCCATTTCCACTCGATCGGACGCTGAAACCTCAGGTAGTCTCTCTCAGACCTACCACTAATGTGCATCAAGTAATTATGGATGAGCGTAATGCTAAATTCCTTAAACCTATAGGACACCATGAGCTGCTCTGTCTCATCTAACATAAGGGTACCTATGGTCGCAGTCACGCCTCCAACTCATAACCTCAATACGTGTAGGTGTATCCTGTCACACACTACACCCAAAATAATGGCCAGTTCCAACCTTATAAATACTTCAGGGACGTGTCCTTCACGTCTCAACCACAAACACTGTTCAATTCTATTATACTGAAATTCCTTGCTATACCAGGTGAGTTTAACCTTACAACTTATCTGCATATTTTTCCTAACACTAAGCAATCTCTTTTACTATTTCTTAGTTAGCTCTAATGCATACACTAGGTTTCACTACCACTTCAGATCCTGCTTGTACATGAATTCATATATCTATTTAAATTACTGTTGGTGGACCATTTCCAATACAACAACACTTTGTAGTTACTACATTACCAGGGTACTATACATAATTGTTACTCAAATACATTTTATATCTTCATTACGTCATACTTCTCTACTGTTTGTCACTATTAGGTTTGTCACATTAGGTATTTTTTTGTCACTAATCGGTAGATAGAATGGTTACATAACTCATGGCTTGATAGCCATGACAGAAAATTTTCATGTCTGGAAAGAAGAGGTCGAAATTTTTGTGGACAGGAAAGAGGAAGAATGAGTGAGACCTGAAAGGGAAAGAAGATCTCACACAGCTGGGACTGCACAGCTGCCACACTGTGTAGAGGTTACAGAACAACCTCCTCCCTACAGCATTCATTGGTTTAATGCTGGCTTGATAACCATAACAGAAAATTTTATGTGTTGGAAAGAAGACGTCGAAATTTTTGTAGATAGGAAACAGGAAGAATGAGTGAGACCTGAAAAGGAAAGAAGATCTCACACAGCTGGGACTGCACAGCTGCCACACTGTGTAGAGGTTACAGAACAACCTCCTCCCTACAGCATTCATTCATAACCTATGCCCACGCCACGTCTTTCTGAAAATACTTTATGATGCCTTTTTAGAACCTGTCTCAGTTCTTCCTTCTGATTGGCTGAAATCTTACCGATTTCCTGCAATTTAGCTTCTATTTTGTCCAAAATAATTGCTTCTTCTTCTTCTGTGTTTAGCTTACTTGTACTAAGATTAACACCATCGTCCCAATATCTCCTGTTTTTCAGAACTCGTATAGGCAGCTCCCAAGTTTCATCATCAGTTACTACATGTTTATCACTAAAAGGGACTGTAATTACGCCGGTTATTGGCAAGACCATTTTTAACTGGCTTCTTTCAAAGTCAACAACACTCTGATATTTTGACAAGAAATCTATGGCAATTAAAACCTCAATACTGAGATTGTTTACAATTAAACATGGATGATCAACTAAATTACCATTAATGCTAAAGGGCAGCAAAGCTTCTTGCTTTACCGTTTTTGACACCTTGCCAGTAGCACCAATTATTCTTAGTCCTGATACCCTCATGACTGTAAGCTTGTCTTTACCAGGTAATGCATCAAAGAAGGACTGAGATATTGCACTCACCTCACTTCCACTGTCTAAGAGGCAACGTACATTGATACCCAATATATTCACTATTATTATAGGGTGGCTTATTCTAGGTTGTACAGGTGGTTCCTCAAATTCATCTAGTAGTTCCTTTTGGATTTGTCTCCAACTAAAGTGATCGACATCTGTCTTCATTACATTTAGGTCACAGTGTGTAGGGGTTTCCTGAATTACATTTTCAGCTGCCTTTTCCAGTCGGTCTATTAATTTTAAATCGAAACACCGCACGACTTCATTACATTTAGTTTGCTGAACATGACCCAAATTACTGTAGTCTGAGCTATTCTGCGCCTCCAGACCGGGCATAACACTAGTTACAGCTAAACCACTTTTACCATTATCGTCGGTTTCCTTCTCAAGTGACAACTGGTCACAGCTACTGGGTTCATTGACCCTCAACAGCCTACCCTCTACATTCTCACTTATCTCCTGTCCTAAATCTATTAGTACATTATCAACATCCTGCACAGGCACTTTAGATAAGAGCACATCATCCTCATCGTAAATATAAGCATGAATTTCTTCTGCTTCTTCACCTGTCAATTCAGTATTTTGTAGCTCGTCCCTATCGTTACACTGCTGCGCCTTCTCTTTCTCTTCCCACTTAGAAAGCGTCTCTAAAACGGTATCTATCAAATACTGTGAGTGATCTAATATTTCTGCTGTATTCTTAGGTGCTACGGACTCTTCATCCACATGTTCGGTTTGAGTATTCTGATCTGTCTTACCAATTCCCTTAACTACTGGCTTAGGAAAAGTAACCGCCTGGTGAGCGCCAGTGTCCTCATAGACGGGAACTAGTTTTCCTGCCTCGGCCTACTACTGTTTCCTTTATTTTCATTATAGTTGACTGGCACAGCATTACTTTCCGTACTGTTGTTTACATGCATATTTCTGTTTGGAACCAGATTATTATCCCTTGGACGCCATTGTAGGTTCTGATAACTATTTCCCCAATTCCTACCTCTCTTAGGATGGCGAACACC
Organism: Schistocerca serialis cubense; assembly: GCF_023864345.2. Taxonomy (NCBI): domain Eukaryota; kingdom Metazoa; phylum Arthropoda; class Insecta; order Orthoptera; family Acrididae; genus Schistocerca; species Schistocerca serialis. Next base: position 98,854,034 of record NC_064644.1, read on the forward strand.
TACTGTTCTTATGTTTACATTGCCATTTTGCTCGTTCCTAAAATTACTATTATTGTTATTGGCAATTCGGTTATTACGTGCTTGCTCCTCATTGGCAGCAACACGTTCTACACGTTCCAAATACTCAATGAAACGATCCAGATTATCTCTAGGGGCTGATATAATTCTCGTTTGCCAATACCATGGCAGTTTGGCTTCAAGACCTAGTATAATCATTTCTGGTTCTAGCTTTTCCGCCAAATGTGACAAACGTGAAATCCATGACCTAGCAAACTCTTTAATTGATTCCTTGCCTGCATTGAAGCGTTTCCCACTCCAAAATTCTCTCAACACTTCATTTTGCTTATTGTTAGACCAATACTCGTTAATAAAAGCTGTTTTAAATTCCGCTAATGTTTTACATTTCAACATAACATCAGCTGACCAACGCATGGCGTCACCTGCTAAATGGCTTTTAACAAACGAGATTTTCTCTCGTTCAGACCAAGTTGGTGGAATCACATCTTCAAAATCGTTCCAGAAATCTAGCGGATGGATATTTTTATCTGGATCGAACCGCAAGAACTGCCGACACCCGATAAAAGCGGCGTTTGCAGCTACAACTTGTTGTACATTACCACTACCAGAAGTTACTGAAGCTACTTTACTCTCAATGTTAGCAATGTTAGTACTGATATTTTCTACTTTCATTTCAACATTATCTACTCTTTGCACAATATGAGTAGTGTCAGTTTTAATTGCATCTACATCTGCTTGACATATGTTTACTTTAATATTAACATCTTTAAATCTATCTGAGCACAGTTCAGATTCCGCCTCGATCTTTCCTGTTAACTTGTGCTCCAGCTTCGCATCTTCCATTTGGAAGTCTTTGCGAACCTCAGCAACTTCGGATTTAACTGTTTTATACATTTCAGAAAACTGTTGAGCAACCTTTTTCTTAATATCCTCATGGTTGTAATCAATTTTATAATTGAAACTGTCTAGATCCTCTTTCAACTTATTGCAACCAGCCTTGAAGGTATCGTCCATTACCTCCAATCGTTTATTAAAATTTGTTTGGCTGGCCAAAATTTCTGACTTTAATTCAGCGTTCATTCTAGCATTACTGGCTGACATTTCAGCATTACTGCTTTTGACCTTTTCACTTATTTCAGCCTTTAATTCAGCATTATTGGATTCTAACTTATTGTCCATTGCCTCAAACCGCATATTAAAATTTGTTTGACTGGCAGCTATTGCTTGTAATATAACATTTAGATCAACAGCCCCAGCATCTTTGGGTTGCTCACGAGCTGGCTTTTTATCACACTCAGGTGACGAAAAACTAGCTCCAATACCAGAATCATCGCAACTACATGAAACTTCCGATTGATTAGTCATATCTAACTGCTCCTTCTTAAACTCTACCATCTCTGATGACTGTTTCATTTTTAATTCATCAGAGAAACTATCATCCAATAAATTTACCATTTCTACTTTCCGCTTTACTACAGGGGTCTCTATTCTACATCTACATCTACATCTATACTCCGCGAGCCACCTTACGGTGTGTGGCGGAGGGTACTTATTGTACCACTATCTGATCCCCCCTTCCCTGTTCCATTCACGAATTGTGCGTGGGAAGAACGACTGCTTGTAAGTCTCCGTATTTGCTCTAATTTCTCGGATCTTTTCGTTGTGATCATTACGCGAGATATATGTGGGCGGTAGTAATATGTTGCCCATCTCTTCCCGGAATGTGCTCTCTCGTAATTTCGATAATAAACCTCTCCGTATTGCGTAACGCCTTTCTTGAAGTGTCCGCCACTGGAGCTTGTTCAGCATCTCCGTAACGCTCTCGCGCTGACTAAATGTCCCCATGACGAATCGCGCTGCTTTTCGCTGGATCATGTCTATCTCTTCTATTAATCCAACCTGGTAAGGGTCCCATACTGATGAGCAATACTCAAGAATCGGACGAACAAGCGTTTTGTAAGCTACTTCTTTCGTCGATGAGGCACATTTTCTTAGAATTCTTCCTATGAATCTCAACCTGGCGCCTGCTTTTCCCACTATTTGTTTTATGTGATCATTCCACTTCAGATCGCTCCGGATAGTAACTCCTAAGTATTTTACGGTCGTTACCGCTTCCAATGATTTACCACCTATGGCATAATCGTACTGGAATGGATTTCTGCCCCTATGTATGCGCATTATATTACATTTATCTACGTTTAGGGAAAGCTGCCAGCTGTCGCACCATGCATTAATCCTCTGCAGGTCCTCCTGGAGTACGTACGAGTCTTCTGATGTTGCTACTTTCTTGTAGACAACCGTGTCATCTGCAAATAGCCTCACGGAGCTACCGATGTTGTCAACTAAGTCATTTATGTATATTGTAAACAATAAAGGTCCTATCACGCTTCCCTGCGGTACTCCCGAAATTACCTCTACATCTGCAGATTTTGAACCGTTAAGAATGACATGTTGTGTTCTATCTTCTAGGAAATCCTATTATTGCATCATTGCCCCTTCCCACACTACTGTCAGGAGACAATACTTCATTTTTCACTTTAACATTACTACTTTCATGCATGTTTATACTTGAAATGTTGTCTGGATTTACAGTTCCCTCAACACACATAGGTTCTGATTTAAGTTTAACCTCAGTTTCTTTTGGCGGTTCCATCGCCGACAGTCTTTTAGTGCAGGTTAGTAAAATTTTTAACAGCTTTTCACTTAACTTAGTTCCTTCTGCACGACGTATGGCGTTGCCGGCGCGGCGTACCAGGATTCCTGATGCGACGTGGCACGTTGAACTGCAGACGGCCCTCCGACGGCTGTTGTGTGTTTGCGTGGCCCGCAATTGCAGGCGCTGCGCTGGCTGCTCCAGCGAACGACTGCGGTGCGGCGAGACTGGCTTCTCGCGATGCCGGCAGCACCGCTAGACTCAGTGCCAGCTCCGTCAATCCAGATGTGTTGTTAATCCAATTGCGTCGTCCACATGCACACGTAACACATTCACTGTTCTATTACTCAGCTGCGTGTCGCATTCCACTCGCGAATCCGAATAGTTAAAAATCACTTTCACTTAATTGATTTCCCGGCCGATGCACCATATGTGGGGCGGCGGATGAGTTTGTAACAATAATTTAATTAATTGCTGGATATATGCTTGCGTGTTGAATCAGTTTCTGGCTTTTAGAATGTTGTTAATGCTGTCTTTCGCCGTTCTCAACACTGGCTCTCTATTTACTTCTTGGCACCCAGAAAGTGATTTAATAAAACATGGAGCCAGTATTTAGAGATCCTAGTGCCCACTTCAATTGAGATACCATTATAGCTGCAGCTTATAGCTCTGAGGAATTAGGAGATTGTCCGGGATTTCTAATCAAAAACGGTTTTCCAAAATAGTTGAGTATATTCTGAAATTCACTGATAAAAAACACAAGTATCCCTACAACCTAACTAACAGAGCAGTTCAGAGTCTAATGCGCTGAAGCAACTATAAATGTCCGAATTAAATGTTAAAAAGAATGCTCGCCATAATTTGATGAAAATATTTCATCAAACGCCACGCTAAATTTTTGGTAGAATGTCTGTCCCGCGACGGCACGTGAAAATACGACAATACGCAAACTGAAGCTAGATAATGAAAATCATTCCAGAATTAACACTTCACATGAAATGTTTTCATGGTTCCGCATATCTCTAGTAACTTAATACGGCACCCGAGGCTGTTTGTAGCAGATACACTGATGCGACGCGACTACCGACACAGATGGCGTGTCATTCAGCGTCTGGAGAGAACTGGGGCTTTGCTTCCTCGCGTAGCGTCCTTATATATAAAGCCGCGGTGCGGACGGCGAAGGGAACGCCTGATCTTTTCGGCTCTCTCGACTAGCCGCTGGGCTAGTAACGCACCACTTCAAGTTACATAATAATTTATAGCTTCTTTTGCTTATGGCCGATGAAGCTTTTAATTTAAACGTGCATTCAGCACGCAGGTAAGTATTGATAATAAAATTTTGACGTGGCTAAGTTAAATACTTTGGGCGAGAGAATTAATTAAATTACACTGCACGCAGTAGATGAGCTCTGAACTGGCCCTTTTGAGATCCGCTATCGCTATAATTTTATAGGTATTCAAAGGAAACTTTTCACATCCTCATAGTCATAGCGGACCTCCAACCTATTTAAATCTAAACAGCCTAGCCTTATTTATTAACCTACTTAATCTATCTTGCTTCCTTCAGTTTTGAGATGAAAACCACAAAATCATGAATTTCCACTAAAGTCTTAATTTGTGAAATACAAAGTACTGTTATATTAAATCATTATGAAAGATCAATCTAAATATAAATTTTGAAGTCTCTAGCTCTTTTCTGTTGCGCCAATGATTTTTTCAGAAAAACGTCCAAATTTCGAAAATGGCTGAAGTTATCGAACTGATATTTAACACACATTAATTTAGTATTATTTTTGACATGCTAGAAAAGTTTTAGTTCATTTGCTTGATTTTTAAGGTATTGCGCAACATTTATGACGTCAGAGCTAGTTACAGAGTACAGCAGACTGGCTGGCACACAATGGAAACTGATGTGAATTTACTACAGCGTGAGTAGGCTGCTTCCCTACAATGCGTTCTCAGAAATCGTAAGTTCACAAAGGTACATGTATCACATTGGAACAACTGAAATAAAATGTTCAAACGTACCTACGTTCTGTATTTTAATTCAAAAAACCTACTTGTTACCAACTGTTCGTCTAAAATTGTGTCATAAGTTTGTGACTATTACAGCGCCATCTATCAGAAAGCGAAATAAGTGGTTAAACTAAAAGATTCATATTTATTTACGTACTACACGAATATGTAATGAAAATAGGGGTTCCTGTTAAAAAAGAAAGGAATTGATATCGGTTTGACCTACAGCAGCGCCATCTAACGGGCCAACCATAGCGCCATCTGGTTTCCTCCTTCAAGCTAGAAAAGTTTCGTTCTTTGTAGTTTTTTCGTTTGACGCTTATTTCGTGGCCCAGTCACGATCAATGGACTACCCTGTATAATGTGAGGAAAGGGCAAAATGAATTTCGCACGAGCGCTGCTTTCTAAAACCGAGCTGATTCGTGGACGTAACCTTCTCGAAGGAAACGGGAAATTTATTATATTCGAACTTAGAATATTTCAAAGAACTCTGCAGCAAATCGATGTTACGATACTAGTGCCGTATACATACGCCATCTGCCGATTACAGCAAAAAAAAGGCTCTGAGCACTATAGGACTTAACTGCTGAGGTCATCAGTCCCCTAGAACTTGAAACTAGTTAGACCTAACTAACCTAAGGACATCACACACATACATGCCCGAGGCAGGATTCGAACCTGCGACCGTTGTGGTCACGCAGTTCCAGACTGAAGCGCCTAGAACCGCACGGCCACACAGGCCAGCTCCGATTCCAGCATCACGTGTTTAAAAGCAGGCTAATCAAATTGACAGTAGGAGACGTTTACGGCACCAATTGAAGCGCTGTTTACTCTGAGAAAACGGTAACAGGTTCTAAACACGTAACATTTACTCATGTACCTAAACATATTTGTTGTTACTTTTTCGCTTTGTTACGGTTCGCGCGGCTCCCCCGTCGGAGGTTCGTGTTCTCTCTCGGGCATGGGTATGTGTGTTGTCGTTAGCATAAGTTAGTTTCAGGTAGATGAAGTAGTGTGTAAGCTTAGGGACTGATGGCCTCAGCAGTTAGGTCCCATGGGATCTTAGATTTCCAAAATTTTTTCTTGTTACTTCTGCTTCCACATTTCAGTTAACAATTCAATCAATATGGGAGAGTATATAGACGTGCAGCGTTCATACCAGCATTAACGACTGAGATTGAAAGATTGATGCATATTCCGTATCCTGGCACAAAAATGTTTTATAATCTTCACAGTTCGTCACTGAAAGCGCTATGCCCTGTGGAAGACACGAGACACAGGCTCCTTACAAGAGTGTCGAACACAGTTTAGGCTGCATCCCAGATATGGGTGCACTCGAGATGGATTGTGTTAAACATCCGCCTTACGTCACACAAATAGCTCCCAAGTAGACATCCATCCACCAACTGTACATATAAGCAGAAACACGGCTCCACTCAATTACTTCCATAGGACAGTACCTGAATGTGATATCTCAACACTAATCTACAGTAGCTGACCTTATACAAGTGATGTTAGCCATCATTGGATTTAAGATTATGGCAAGATTTAAAGACTGATTGGTGCAACTAAACACTAGTCTATATTGCTATGCTTTATCTTCAAGCTACAGTTAAGTATTTCAAATGTTTGTCGATACACCATTTTAAACTGTTTCTAATTTACTCGTACGTTTCTGTATACACGATCCAGTCACATTAATGTCACCATTGCCTATTTTCGACGTCAACGTGCAGTGACCACTCACAAATGGCAGGTGGCAGCATTAGCAGTGACGGGTATAGGAAACATGTCGGGGGACGAGGAAAACAGTGCAGTCATTGTAGTAATGTGAAAACGGAGTTATTTATCAGACTTCCAGAAAAGGCAGGATCATTGGCTTTCTGGGCAGAGATGGAAGCTGAGCTGTGTGGCTCGAACAGCGATATTCCCGCCTCCAGTATGGGTCATCTTTCCTGCGGTGTGCGCAGAGGGCACGCTGGCCCACCTACCGGACCGATCGGGAGCGAGAGGAAAAGCTGAGGAAGAGGGAATGATTTTTGCTTTTGGACGCCAAGCAGTAACGGCGTTTTGGGAAATGTGGCGGACAGCTAAGGTCCGGTGTCAGCCAGCAAGCAGGGCACGTCGAGAAGGGGCTGTTTACCCGGGTGACGGCGCCGTGGCAAATATCGCCAGCGTGGAAAGGCACTTTACTGGGAAGCCGTTGGTGGTGTTTTTCCGCTTGCTTCAGGTCTCCTGCCATTGGGATCTTCGGCGGCTGGCTTCGTCGAACAAGCAAGAGGGTAAGGGCCTTGCTTGTCCCTTAAATTGTTAAAGTGTGGTCGGAATCCATTACTGGGCTCTGTGCAGTTGACTATTTTTTTGGGCGGCCGTCGTTACTCCTACTGAGTCTGGCCTACAATGTGTTGATTTTAATTGGCTTAATATGTAATGTTTTAAGGTGTATCTGGTGTGATCATTTACATTTACGAGGGCCTGGAGTCCTGGTCCTTGTTTAAGTACCGCCTGGTTATTGTATTTATATTAGTTAAGATGGCCAGTCACTATTGATGTAATGTTTCCCTGCATATGTTTATCTCTGAATTGTAATAATATTACAGTTACTTTTCTGTTTGAACTAATAGCTTGTCTCAGAGACACGTGTATAACTTTGAAATCAATAGTTTCCTAAATTCTTACCAGTTACTGAGAGGCCAGTTGTTATGTGTTTAATGGCCGAAACGGATTCTATTGATGGTGGTACCAGAATTTCTTGAATGACAGTAGATCGATGTTGTAATTAATTTCATGTATTAATTTTACTGATGTGTTGTAACGAGTTATTGTGTTTCTATATATTTAAGGCATATGTCAGGCTGTTGTAGACACCCACTAGTTCTGGGATTTTCTCGTGCCCATTCGTGACCGTTGCTGCTCCCGTCTGGGGTTGCATGTCGAGCCTGTATTGGAAACAGCTGATCGGACGGGCGTCCTTTTTCTGAGCGTAGTTGCTGAATCTCACCAGCTTGTTTGTTCACATGAAATTTTGTATGCTATATGCTAAATTAACTGAATGAAAGAGTACATTAGTTATAAAATTTAAATCATTTCAGTAAATGTGTAATAGGCCATAAGTGCCGCGTTTTTATGAATGTTCCAAATTGAACTAATTTATTTTCACCTGAATGGTAAATTTTAAAGATGTGTGGTAGTTTTAAACATGTAATTGTTTTGTTTGTTAAGTTCTCTTGTTTAAAGGTACCAAATAAAATGTTAGGTGCAACTGTCAATGGTGATTGCCTCATGTGTTATTTTGGTCCAGTCCTACCACACTACAGCCTATTGTGCTGAGTTCGTGTCGTTGCGTAAAAGGTGTAGTTACATTTTGTCACGACACTACAGAAGCGTTTCGACAACGGCTACGTTTCTACACTGATCGCGTGCTGTCGTTAAGGTACAACGTGAGTGGCAAAATAGCGCCATTCACGCCGGGCGCCGGGGCAACATCGGGCCATAGATGGCAAGGGTTAAAGAAAGCTGTGGAGATGGGTACGGGCGAACAGACGGGCAACTGTTGAGCAAGCTATAATATTCCTGGTCTCCGTAACTCGAACAGCAGTGAACAGCAGTGAACCTGAGTGCATGAACAAGACGCCTGCTGCGGGTACCCACGTTCAGTACCGTTCGCTGAATGGTTGTTGAGCAGACACTGTTGAGAGCCCTTTGGCCCACCTGGGTGGTCATTAAATACAGAGTCGCGTCTTTACATACGGCACTACAACGTAGCTCCGTCTTACGTTTGTCGTCCGTATTAACAACAGACACATTCAGCATGCAGAAAAGAGCAATGCATACCTTTGTGTACGTAAATACACTGCTGGCCACCGTAAATGCAACACCTTGAAGGAAACATCCGAATCAAGTGAAATTTACACCATGGGTTTGCAGCGATGAGATATGCAACTGATTAGAATTTCAGCGCAGACGCACATCACGCGCGCCTGTGGCGCCACCTCATAGCGCCATTTAAGGCTTGGCGATTTCGACGAGTGTACGTTCGGCACGTGTGTTTACCTTGTGTTTGTTTCACAAGACGATCAGTTATGCCTCGTAGACAACAGCGAACATCGTTTGATCAAGTATCCGAGTTCGACAGAGGAAGGATAGTGGCTTACCGAGATTGTGGATTATCATACAGAGAAATCGCTAGTCGTGTTGGACGAAACCAAACAACTGTAATGCGGATATGTGACCGGTCGATGCAGGAGGGTACGACGGACCGACGTGGTCGATCGCATTCACCTCGGTGCACCACTGTACGCGCTGATAGGCAAATTGTGCGCATGGGAGTGACGGATCGCTCAGTGACATCCCGAACCATAGCACAGCACATTGCGTCTGTAACGCATCATCCAGTGTCTTCGCGTACCATTCGACGCCGTTTACAGCAGAGTGGTCTGTCCGCAAGACGTCCATTGCTTCGTCTACCATTGACGCAGAACCACAGACGTCTCCGTCGCCAATGGTGTGGTGACAGACGGATGTGGATGGCAGAATGGAATGACGTTGTCTTTACTGACGAGGCACGCTTCTGTCTGCAGCACCACGATGGTCGGATTCGAGTGTGGAGACACCGTGGAGAGAGGATGCTGGACAGCTGCATTATGCACCGCCACACTGGTCTTGCACCGGGTATTATGGTATGGGGCGGTATTGGATATTACTCTCGCACGCCTCTAGTACGCATTGCCGGTACTTAAAATAGCCGGCGCTACATATCCGAGGTGCTGGAGCCAGTTGTCCTTCCATACCTTCAGGGCTCGGCCACAGCCATATTTCAACAGGATAATGCGCGACCACACGTGGCACGCATTGTCCAAAGGTTCTTCGTCAATAACCAGATTGAATTGCGTCCCTGGCCGGCTCGCTCTCCGGATCTTTCGCCGATAGAGAACATGTGGTCCATGGTTGCTCAACGAGTGACCCAGATTACATCCCCAGCTGCCACACCAGATGATCTTTGGCAACGTGTGGAAGCTGCTTGGGCTGCTGTACCCCAGGAACACATCCAACGTCTCTTTGACTCAATGCCGAGACGTGTGGCAGCGGTGATCTCCAACAATGGCGGCTACTCTGGCTACTGATTCTGGCAGGAACCACATGTCACAGACGTCTGTAAACGTAATCATTTGATACTTGGTCAACATGTTATCTACAAAATAAATTTTGTTGTGCTACCTCTTGTCTTTCTTGGTGTTGCATTTACGGTGGCCAGCAGTGTAAGATACACACGAGAAAATTACGTTTAAATAACTTTCTTAAGACCAAGGATGTAATTTACTGCTTAACAGTCGCAGTTCATAAATCCGCCACGTGCTATGAGATGGCTGTTCAAAGCCGTAAACAACGGAAGATACTATCTGTGGCCGACGTAATCGGTAGATTGCCAAAAACAGCACTGAACACACAGTAATACTCCAATATTTAAAAATTCTTTGAGTCTTTAGTGAGATTACAAGCGACCCAGGTGAGATCGCCCTATGGTCCATGTATTGGTTTCCGTAACGGCTCCAGAGGTTTCCGTACTACCTGGTGCTAAAGGAATCAAGGGTGTAACGAACGTTAAGGTTTCCGTCGATGACAGTCTCATTAGAGACAGTACATAAACTCCGAGTACGGACGGGTTGGGGAGAATATCAGATGTGTCCTTTCAAAATAACTATCCTATAAGTTTAAGTAACTTACAGAAATCGGGGAGAACCGAACGGTGAACGACTTTAGGTGATAGAAACAGCCATCCTCTCCAGTGTCTTCATATACACTTGTACTGGCCTCTGGGTAAGCTTAATTTGTCCTGTAGCCATTAAGTTTTAATTTTCTCATTGCAAAAATAAAGTTGCGTCATTTTTTTTTTCAGGTAGATTTCTGCAGCGGTGGTTCACACAGAAATCCTTGAACGCCACAGAGGAGCCAGAACAGAAGGGGGCTCCAGTGGATAAAGCTGAGGTTGTTGCGTTGGAATTCGTGTGAGTACCACAACTACCGACATTTAAGTACAAATAAACAAGAAATTAATGACGCAAGGAAGACGGACGTAAACCACTTGTCGAAATACACTGACGGAAAAAAATCGCATCACTGAGAAGGAACTGTATGACACAAAAGTTGGCAGGCGTGTTTCTACATCTGAAAGATGATATCTATTCAGATTTCACGCCAGTCGCTGAAGAGTGTCGTTAGTAGCGGCATTATGAGGATGCAGATTAGGTCTGCTTTAAATACACGCCGCATAGGTCGCGAGCGTTAGTTAGGTATGAGACTGGACGTGGCGGTGATGTTAGTCAGGAATGCCTGAGTTTCAACGATCTCGTGTAATATGGATACGAGAAGCTGGATGTTACTTCTGCGATACTGCAGAAAGACTTGTCAGGAATGTAGCCAGTGTACATGGTTGTTGGCAGCGGTGATCGCGAGAATGCACGGTCGCAAGAACACCGGCCCCGTACGACGGCGTGCCACTACCAAGGGTGATGACCACTGTGTTCGGCGTATCGCTCTGGCGCATCGACTGTATTTGCAGCAGTAATTTGAGCATTAGATGGCACCAAACTGACACAACGAACTTTTGCAAATCGTTTACTTCAAGGACAGCTCCGACCCAGACGCCCTGGAGCGTGCATTCCACTGATCTCAAACCACCGTTACTTACGACTTCAGTGATGTCAAGCGGGAGCTCATTGAAGTGCAGGGTGGAGGTCTGTTATGTTTTTCGATGAAAAGTGGTTCTGCCTTGGTGCCAGTGATGGCCATCTGTTGGATAGAAGGCCGCTATTTGAGGGCCTACAACCAATCTGTCAGTGCTAGACATACTGGACCTACACCTCGAGTTATGGTCCGGAGTGCGACTTCGTATGACAGCTGGAGAATTCTCGTGGTTGTTCCACGCATCCTCACTGAAAATCTGTATGGCAGTCTGGTTCTTCAACCTGTGGTGCTGCCATTCTTGAACAGCATTCCAATAGAAAAACGCTCGCCTACTTACCACAGCCGGCCGGAGGGGCCGTGCGGTTCTAGGGGTTACAGTCTGGAACCGAGTGACCGCTACTGTCGCAGGTTCGAATCCTGCCTCGGACATTGATGTGTGTGATGTCCTTAGGTTAGTTAGGTTTAATTAGTTCTGAGTTCTAGGCGACTGATGACCTCAGAAGTTAAGTAGCATAGTGCTCAGAGCCATTTGAACCTTTTGAACCTGCTTACCGCTGTTGTAGCCCAACATGCTCTACAGAGTGCCGACATGTTGCCTTAGCCTGCTCGAACACCGTATCTCTCTTGAAACCAGCTCAAATGGGACGGAGACGCCCGCTAAACCAGCTGGGCAGAACAGATAATAGGATTGTGGAAAGGGCCAAGGGTTGAGGTCAGTTTCTGATTCTAATTGTCTTTTGGTGTAATTTAATAACGTTTACAACCAAAGCGCCACATAGCCAAATCTTCAGCGAATGCAACTCTTTCACGGCTGAAGGCGTCCAACAAGAAACATTAACAAGATAAAACCAAATTAAGATAGCAGTGAAATAATTCAAAAACAACATATGCAAGGTGCAACACAAATGGCAGAGGTACACAATGAATTCCAAGATTTTAGAATGTATTACCATAGACCTTTAAACAAGAAATCTAAAAAAAATCAAAATTCAATTAAGATAGGAATAAATTAATTTAGAAACCAAAAACGCAACACATGCAGGGGGCAACACAAATGGCTGAGGGCCACAATTAAATTTCAAAATTTCAGAATATATTACTGTTGTGTCTAGACAAGACAGCCTACACACAATGAGAGGAAGCCGAAAGGCACGCGTTAAGCTCGCGCAGATTGGCGTGGGGTCTGGAACAGTTAAAAGGAAATGAGAACTTAGAAAATGGACGCAGTTGCTGTAATACTTAACTTTAATCCACAATTGTAGAACATCGCTCTTGATGATACATGCTTCATATAATAAATATCAATTGAATACGGCGCCTTGCTAGGTCGTTGCGAAGGTAGCTGAAGGCTATGCTAACTACCGTCTCGGCAAATGAGAGCGTATTTGTCAGTGAACCATTGCTATGAACGTCGGCTGTACAACTAGGGCGAGTGCTAGTACGTCTCTCTAGACCTGCCGTGTGGTGGCGCTCGGTCTGCTATCACTGACAGTGGCGACACGCGGGTCCGACGTATACTAATGGACCGCGGCCGATTTAAAGGCTGCCACCTAGCAAGTGTGGTGTCTGGCGGTGATACCACTATTACCATAGACCCTTAAAGGCAGAAAGCCAGCATGTTCATCAACAAAAAATCTTAAAATCCAATTAAGATAGCAGTAAAATAATTTAAAGAAGCAACATATGCAAGGTGAAATACCAAAGGCTGAGGGTCACAATTAAACTTCAAAATTTTTAAAATATATTACCAAAAGATAAATTTAAAAATTAATTCTGCAAATTTTTTTAAAAAACAAAACAAATAACCGTAAACCTAAAGTTTAAAATAGCTGACAACAGATAATTAAACACCGGTAGCACTCAGAAATCCTCCACGGAGGTCGGTCTGCCCTCTTTCACTTAGGTGAGATAGGTGTTGAGCCCAGCTATACTTCATCCATCGGAACCCAACCAGGGGACAGCCACGGACCCACCGTCAGAACGACTAGCTTCCCGTCAATCAGTACATGAGAACTCAAACCGGCAATGTTACAAACGTGAAAATCCACAATGGAGAATGTATTAGCTGTCAAAATTACACACCATGTTGGACAGCGACAACATGTGAGGAAAGGACGCTGCCTGAAATTACGTTAGTGGGCAGGGCAGGTAACCGGAACGCTAACGGCCACAAGACAGAAAATTCCACTGGTCCACTCAAATTGTAGCCGACCAAAATAGTTAATTGCACCGCATGGCGGCTAAATTTCAGCAGTAGAAACATTCTGTTTTGCTCACAGGAAAACCTCCCCAACAGCAAACCACCGAAATGAACCACACAACATGAACGGACGTGGCTTGGGTGGTTGAAACCACTGCTCAACTTTGACGTCCTGGGTCGGTGAACCACGAAGCTCGTAGCGATCGGACAGCTCCACCAACGCTCCGACACTGCGCAGGGGCCGCCAGCCGCCCCAGCCAACTGCACCGCGCGGAGATGACTTCCCTCGTCCGCAACAACCGACCGACTGCCAGCTGCTCCGTCGCGACTGCGCTGCTGGTGCGTCTCCCAATCACTTCCAGACATGGCGGAAACACTGGCTCGTACCCAGCCATGCAGAGGAAACACGCCCACTGACTAAACGACATCCCTGCACCAGGAAAGAGTCGACCCAAGTTCCTCAAGATAGTAATTCAAGGGTCCCAGAAGCGCTCTGAGACCCAGTTACACGTCGCACGTTGAGACGACCGACCTCTCAGAGGCAGTATGCCAACAACATTTAAGATAACTTGTCAAGGAAATAACGCCAACTGCATACACAACCTGACAAACACTTGCACGAAGACCTGAACGATACCCAACAGTAACTAACACACACGAAGACAAATCGGGAGTCGATGAACACACACACACACACACACACACAGCCGACTCATGAACGATCGGCGAGCCAAAACGCGTCGTCCGGTTGGACGACCGACCGACGATTCACCAAGACTGTGGCCCGGCTCAAGTGATGCGTGGCGTCAAGGGTTGGGTGAGCCGTGTCGATGCAGACCTCACAGCTACTCCGCCCGACTGTACTAGTGTCGCATTACAACTCCCCGACTGCAGGTGCGGACTGTGCTCGAGTCACGTTCCAACTGACTGACCACCCGAACTCGCGACCCTGACTCCTGACATGAACAGCCTGCTGGCACCTACCAACTGACTCCACGACAGACAACAACCGGGAAGTAATAACAGTCGAGCAAAGATATTACGAGAGGGGATATATCGATACGCGCTGCTAGCGCCAGTCATTGTCATGCACAGCAGCAGCTCAGTGACAGTAGTAATTTAATTAACGTAGTGAGGTGGAAGTACGTTAAAAACAGGGTGCAAAATACATGATGGCGGGAACACGAACCACACACGGCTCAGGGACATCATCGGACCACAACATGACCATCATCCATGGACAGCATGAACTGTCACTGTATTGACCCACCAAGTGCAGCAAACATGAAACTCTGTCCCACAAACTGACATCCGGCACCTGTACAACCCGATTCTTGCACGTTTATATGCCTGCATTCATCATTCTGGAGGTGACACCAGTTTTTGTTGTACTAGCACTTCACATTTGCAATGGTATATCTCGCCAATACGTTAACTTGTGATCTTGGAATGTTGGTCACTTAAATATGTTACCCAGACAAATGAATTCCCTAAATTTCTTTACCCTACATCAGTAACTTTTGGGTGTTACTATTTTGCTTACGTCAGTGTACAGAGAGCGTAAAATACGTACCGTAAGAACAGTTCCAGTTATCTTCATGGCATCACATTTGGTAGCTTCGCTGACTGACGATAGAATTGTCACCTCACAACTTCAGACGGATCATGGGCTCGTTACAGATCAGTCTGGCAAAACATCGTGTAACCCGCTAAATGAACTAAATAAATATTACCACTGTTTTCGTCTATCTGTTTGTTCACGTATGACTTCGCACGCCATAACGTAACTCTGTCACAGATCGACTCCTGGTATAGATTCGTTTAACCCCTCAATGGTGGCAGACTGTCTTACAAAACCTCCTAAATGGCTCTGAGCACTATGGGACTCAACTGCCGTGGTCATCAGTCCCCTAGAACTTAGAACTACTTAAACCTAACTAACCTAAGGACATCACACACATCCATGCCCGAGGCAGGATTCGAACCTGCGACCGTAGCAGTCGCACGGTTCCGGACTGCGCGCCTAGAACCTCGAGACCACCGCGGCCGGCTACAAAACCTCCTAATTCAGGTTACTGTGGACAGCAGTTTGTGGTTGTTAGAGCTTCCAGGTTTTGTGCTCGACAGCAGGTGGCCAAAGACCGTGCGAGCCAGCAACATGCGACGTGCAGTCTTTCCCCGCCTCATCAGTTTCGATCCTAAGACTACTGTCGCAGCTGGCGACGCCGGATCCGGCACCCAATGCGTCGCGTGGCAGCCAGAGACCGTTCGGCATTCAAAGCACGCTGCAGGCGCAGTTCGCGCCTTTGGCACCGAATGCGCCAACTAATTGTTCTCTGCTTGATGGATGGCTACAAGGAATTTGGCAGCAGCTCAGCAGTACAAACAACATGGCTTTCTGGGAGCTAGGGGGCATCGTTGGCTACGTGTGTACATTTTTCACAGCGCGTTTGGAAAAATAGATGCAATCAATAATCTGCAGGTGAATGGGGGAAAAAACCCGACAGTGTTCTTTAAACGTCATCAGAAGACGAACAATTTTAGATATGTATAAAATCTGATACGTATAAAGTCTTAAACAATGTTTACCATTCAAATGCTGCTAACGATGTTGCTGCCTCACCGTGCGTGTTTTTATTTTCCTTATGGAATGTACTGTGCATAGGTTTCCACATACTACAAAGACTTTTAAATTTGAAACTCCAGAATTCAGCAATGCTTTTCGTAAGTAGTCTCCGAAATATCTACAGAAGCTTCACTTGATACATCGTCTGTAGAATTACGTTCGCTCTTCACGTTTATTTTTAAGGTACTTCAGTTTCTTTTCTTTATTTACTTATTCAACCTGATACGTTTAGCGCCATCAGACCCTATCTTATATCGGACCAGGGTTTCACACATACATCACCTTTTATACGTCAATAGTTACCTAAGAAGTAACAATAATTTTAAAATGAGAAAGTATTAAAATGATTCGTGTGTCTGTAGAGACAATGTGAGTAAATAATAATGGCTGTGAGCTAATGGATTTACTACTGTTCTACTATTATTGCTGCTGCTAGTAATAATGGTAATAATAATTATAAACCATTGTGTAGTTCTCATCTGTATTCTGTGTGATTAATGCAGTGATGAAGACCCTGTAATACATGGAAACATAATCTTTTCTGGAAGTAAGGAATATTACAGGTCCACATTATGCGTAGATCTGTCGCTAAGCTGGCTAGGCCGCATAAAAAGTTATTCAGCAGGTGAGCAATGATTTTAATGAGCATAGAGCGACGCGTTTCGGAATTAATTCCATCTTTAAAGTCCAAATGCAGCACAAGGAAAAGAACACTACCAGATGTGTTCGTAACATGAGATGACAGACTACTCATAGCCTAAGGACATATCCGCGCACAATTACTATAATGTTCGCTAGCCTCCCACATGACTATGTCACATCACTGTTGTTATAGGCCCTATTGCAACGAGCCGTCGGAACAATAATCCAGGAGATGGTATGCAAATTCTCGGGCGCTGCCGCGCACGGAGTCTCTGGTAAATAAATCGCGTTGTTCGTAGGTGGCACAGTACAATAATGGCGCCTCAAATGTCACCAACATAAGTTTTATAATTTTCTTAACTTACTCGCCAGAAGTTCCTGCGGGGTCGAAGAGAACGCAAAATCATCAGTGAGGACTTTTTTCATTCCACAGTGTCGCGTCCCAAACGTGAGTGTTGCTTGGGATTGGGCGACAGCGTTCGGAAAGATGGGAAATAGTCGGCTGGCCAAAGTGAGAGGTAGTCCTGACCTCACTATGTTGTTAAAGTCTCCTTATTACAAAACATAAGGCTTGGAATAAGTACTGAAAAGACAAGCACTATGAGTGTTTTACAACTTCTCACTTTATTGAGAAAACAGTATGAACTCCTGACATATTGCTCCAAAGTAATTTTAACCACGAAAAGACTAAGTCTTTGCACAGAGACGTTGACTAACTGCCACTGTTCCGTCTACTTAAATTGGAACTGTCAGTACTAACTGAGCCCGCAGCTACGGCACTATACGACACGCAAAAGTTCCTAGCCAAACAGTTAGGATCCCATCAGCTGCGCTCTGCTTAGCCCTACATGGCTTCTCGCTTCGGCTGCCTATGCTACCAACTTCCCGCTCTCACTGTAATAGACCTCTGGGAACGCCCTGCTACCGAGTTTCATTCAATTGTCCCCTTCGCCCCAACCAGTCGCTGACATGGCGTGTTATCGAAGGGCCCTCACCAGCTCACTAGTTCTAACTGTACACTTTTCGTTGGAGGCAGAGTGGAGGGTGGGAGCCGTCTGTCGTTAAATCACGTCTTAGGCGTGCTGTAGGCTCCTCATGACGAATAATGCCGCTTCCAAAGACTCTTTATCCCTCTCTTACCCTCTCTCATCGTCAACCTTTCGTCTCTGGTCACTATTTTCCCTAATGCATTTTTTTTAGCCCCTGACATTTTATGTAACCTCTCTCCAAGGTCTGGCTGTTGTCACACCTAGGCAACTAGCATCTCTTGTCTCCTAACTACTACATCTACGTCTAGTTGGTTAACTGTCAGTGAGAGAACACCGCATGTTCCTGCTGCTAATAAGGCGAGTACACGGTTTATTACCTATTTTTACAAACTTCAAACAGGAGCAACTTATTTCCAGTTACCTGTATAGTTAGTAGAATATTTTTGTAATTTCTTGTTTGAGTGCGTACTAGGAACAACCATTTGTTTTAAAAACAGTGTAGCGCGTAGTACCGCCGTTGCTATCGACCCTTGTGTCGACACTCATATCGTATAGGCTTTTATTTGTTTTGGTTAGAATAGCTCAGTGTCCGTTAGACCGTCAGTGCGATAACACCATGTGTTCCTTCTGCTAATCAGGCGAGGACATCGTTCATTTATGAAATATTTTTACGAGTTTCAAACAGGAGCGACTTCAATAATGGACAGGCACTGTGGTTCCTGTGTACAGATGCGAGCTGAGCTGGGGACCCTTCGCTCACAGCTCCAGACAGTGTTGGCTTCTGTCATACAGCCTGAGGCTGCTGCTAAGGGGCATCACTGTGGGGGTTCGGAGGCGGGGATGCGAGGGACGTCGAGCACGACCCCCGTGTCCCCCGATCGGTCCACTGCTGTAACCGCCCTGGGTACTGCCTGCACTGACGTCGTTGACCCCTCACCTGTGGTCGAGTGGGAGATCATTTCAAGGTCTGGCAGGCATTGAAAGACTTCCCGAGGGGCCAATCGTAGGGCCTCCGCGGTTAGTTTGACGAACAGGTTTCGGGCGTTATCGGTGGCTGACGAAGACTCTGAGCCGGATGCAGTCGTCCACCCTGTTCCAGAGGAAGCTTCTCGGCACGCAAGGTCTGGGCATTCACAGAGAGTGGGTTTGCTGGTAGTTGGAAGCTCCAACGTTAGGCGCGTAATGCGGACCCTTAGTAACATGGCTGCCAAGGAGGGAAGGGGAACCCAGTGCGCACTCCGTGTGCATACCGGGACGAGTCATTCCGGATGTGGAAAGGGTGCTTACAGATGCTATGAAGAGTGCAAGGTACAGCCAACTGCAGGTTGTGGCCCATGTCGGTACCAATGACGTGTGTCACTTTGGATCAGAGGAGATTCTCTCTGGTTTCGGACGACTAGCAGAAATGGTAAAGACTGCCAATCTTACTTGGGAAATTAAAGCAGAGCTCTCCACCTACAGCATCTTCGACAAAACCGACTGTGGTACTTTGGTGCACAGCCGAGTGGAGGGTCTGAATAAGAGGCTCAGTCAGTTCTGTGACCGTGTAAGCTGCAGATTCCTTTACTTGCGCCGTAGGGTGGTGGGTTTCCGGTTTCTGCTTAATAGGTCAGGAGTCCATTACACTCAGGAAGCGGCTACACGGGTAGCGGGGGTGTGTGGAAGGGCCTAGGCGGTTTTTTAGGTTAGAGGGTCTCAGGGAACCACAGAAAGGGCGTCCGTCTAAAAGGGGGGCAGGTAAAACACAGTAAGGTAGTTGTAGAAACGATCGGTATTGTAGTTGTAAACTGTCGTAGCTGTGTTGGGAAAGAACCAGAGCTCCAAGCTCTATTAGAAAGCATTGAAGCTCAAATAGTTATAGGTACGGAAAGCTGGCTAAAGCCGGAAATAAATCCAGCAAAAATTTTTTCAAACGACCTAACAGTCATCAGAAAGGATAGATTAAATATAGTTGTTGGTGGAGTATTTATTGCTGTCAGAGGTAGTGTACCCTGTAGTAAAATTCAATTACATAATTCCTGCGAAATAGAATGGGTAGAGGTTATTCTTGACAATCGGAATAAACTATTAATTGGATCTTTTTATCGACCCCCAGACTCAGAAGATATGGTTGCTGAGCAGTGCAAAGAAAACTTGAGTCTCATTTCAAACAGGTACCCCACTCATACAATTATAGTCGGTGGCGACTTCAATCTACTGTCGATATGCTGAAAAAATTATACGTTTAAAGACGGCGGCAGGCATAAAACGTCATCCGAAATTGTACTAAATGCTTTCTCGGATATCTTATTTTGAACAACTAGCTCATGAGCCCACTCGAAGAGCAAATGGTTGCGAAAGCACACTTGACCTATTAGCAACAAATAATCCTGGACAAATAGGGAGTATCATGACGAATACAGGGATTAGCGGCTACAAGGCAGTTGCTGTTAGGCTGAATACCGTAAACACCCACAACCATAAAAAAACGCAAAGTACATCTATTTAAAAAAAGCTGATAAAAATGCTCTTAACGCCTTTTTAAGAGACAGTCTCCACCTCTTCCTTTCTGATCATGTAAGCGTAGGAAAGATGTGGAATGACTTCAAACAGATTGCATCGACGGCAATTGAGAGATATATACTACATAAACTAATAAGTGATGGTACTGATCAACCATGGTACACAAAACGGGTCAGATCGCTGTTGTAGAAGCAACGAATAAAGCATGCCCAATATAGAAGAACGCAAAATCCCCAAAATTGGCAAAGTTTTGCACAAGTTCGAAATATAGTGCGTACTTGAATGCAGTCTGGTAGAAAACCCAAAGAGATACATGAAGCATACTAGTGGCAAGACGTCATCAATACCTTCACTGCGTGATAACAACAGTGAACTCATTGATCCCAGTGCCACTAAAGCAGAGTTATTAAACACGGCTTTCCGAAACTCCTTCATCAAAGAAGACGAAGTAAATATTCCTGATTTCCAATCAGGAACAGCTGCGAATAATCTAATAGAGCTACCCAGATTGTATCCTGTGTCGTTAATATAGATCAGGAACAATAGAGGGCCTACAACACTTCCTTGGGGAACGCCGGTTATTACTTCTGTTTTACTCGATGACTTTCCGTCTGTTACTACGAACTGTGACCTTTCAGACAGGAAATCTCGAATCCAGTCACACGACTGAGGCGATATTCCATAGCCAGGCAGTTTGGTTAGAAGATGCTTGTGAGGAACGGTGTCGAAAGCCTTCTGTAGATCTTGTCTAAATCATTTTGCAATTAGTTGTGATCATATGATGAGTTCACAAGACGGTTCATCTGCAAACAATACAACAGAACTGCTCAGATTTTCTCCTATGTCGTTTACGTATACAAGGAACAGCGGAAGACCTGTAACACTTCCTTGTAGAAAGCATATATTACTTCTGTTTCACTTGATGCCATTTCGTCAATTATTACGAACTGTGTCCTTTCTGACCGAAAATCACGAATCCAGTCACACAACTGAGGCGATACTCCACAGGCACGCACTTTGCTGAAAAGACGCTTATGAAGAACGGTGTCAGAAGTCTTCTGCAAATATAAATGTATGGAATCAGTTTATCCCCTGTCAATAGCACTCATTACTTCGTGATAAAAAGTGATAGTTGCGTTTCACAAGAACGATATTTTCTGAATCCATGGTGATTATTTGTCAATCAATGGTTCCGTTCAAACTAATTCATAATATTCTAACACAGTATATGTTCCAAAATCCTACTGCAAATCGACGTTAGTTATATGGGTCTGTAATTCGGCGGATTACTCCTATTTCCTTTCTTGGGTACTGGTGTGATCTGTGATACTTTCCAGTCTTTAGGTACGGATCTTTCGAAGAACGAGCGGCTGTGTATGATTGCTAAGTATGGAGCTATTGTATCAGCATGCTCTGAGAGGAACGTGACTGATATACAGTCCGGATAAGAGGCTTTGCCTTTATTAAATAATTTCAGTTGCTTCACTACGTCGAGGATATCTGCTTATGAGTTACTCATGCTGGCAGTTGTCGAATTCTGGCATATTTACTTCGTCTCCTTTTGTGAAGGAGTTCCCTTTGTTATGTTTCGAACTCATACGACTTGGTCGTTTCCCGTGGGTACTACAACAGGCGAAACAATTTCATATCTCATTGTTATACTGTCTCGGAACACTTCTACGTTCTCACGATAAAATTTTTATCGCACATACCCATAACCTTTAGGAGGCCCTTTGTTT
The DNA here is from genome assembly GCF_023864345.2 of Schistocerca serialis cubense. NCBI lineage: Eukaryota > Metazoa > Arthropoda > Insecta > Orthoptera > Acrididae > Schistocerca > Schistocerca serialis. The sequence continues at coordinate 98,876,103 of NC_064644.1, forward strand.
CAGTTCCAATATGGTAGTGACTTGGATTTTCCATATGCTGAAGTAAAGAAATATATTTATCTTGTAAATCTCTTGTAAAACTATTTTCGTTGACCGATTTATTAATTTTATTAAAAGTGGCAATAATTTACCTTTGGAGAGCACTTCATGAAATTCAAGACTAAAAACAGAGATCTGTAATAGTCTTTTTTCGAAATTTTTACTAATAATTGAAATCATCATTAACTGATACTGCTGTAAGTAAAAACAAATGGCTCTGAGCACTATGGGACTTAACATCTTAGGTCATCAGTCCCCTAGAACTTAGAAATACTTAAACCTAACTAACCTAAGGGCATCACACACATCCATGCCCGAGGCAGGATTCGAACCTGCGACCGTAGCAGTCCCGCGGTTCCGGACTGAAGCGCGTAGAACCGCACGGCCACCGCGGCCGACTTGCTGTAAGTAGATGAGATGTCATTGACCGCTCTAATTTCGTTACGACGAGCTATTGAATTTTTTGTGTCGCTTCGCTCTATCCTCAATCAAGATTTTGCTGCAGAGGACTCTTGACTTTACGTTTTGAAATCATCACTAACTGGCAATGCTGTAGGTAGGTGAGATGCCATTGACCTGTCTAATCTAGTTACGACGAGAATTCTGCTTATCACTTCGGTCTGTCCTACATTAACCTTCCTTTTATCTCAGAGGGCTCGTTACTTTGCATTTTGAAACTCCATGGTGCACACCGAACGTAGCAATAAGGTGTGTGGTGCTAATGAAGACCAGCAACGTGAGACTTGAGTTTCTCCTGGCGTGTACAGTTCAAATGGCTCTGAGCACTATGGGACTTAACATCTATGGTCATCAGTCCCCTACAACTAAGAACTACTTAAACCTAACTAACCTAAGGACAGCACACAACACCCAGCCATCACGAGGCAGAGAAAATCCCTGACCCCGCCGGGAATCGAACCCGGGAACCCGGGCGTGGGAAGCGAGAACGCTACCGCACGACCACGAGATGCGGGCTGTACAGTTTTCAAGCAACTTACTGGAATTCAGCCAGGTAATATTTACACAGACGGCCGACATTTCGGCGGGAGTGCACTTCGTTATTTTCAAGCCACAAACTGCAACGGACAGGTGATGTACAAGCAAATTTAAAACCTCTTCTTTGAGTAATTCAGTAAAGATAAAACACATACACACACACACACACACAATGAAAAATAATGCTACCAAAGATGACCAAAGTCAGAGGTAACATTGACTCTTTCTTTTTTTTTTTTTTTTGACAAAAAACAGAGGAACAAAGTCAATGTTACCTGAGCTGCTAGTTCTTGGAAGAGCAGTTGAACGGAATGGACAGTGTCTTGAAAGGAGGATATAAGATGAACATCAACAGAAGCAAAACGAGGATAATGGAATGTAGTAGAATTAAGTCGGGTGATGCTGAGGGAATTAGATTAGGAAATGAGACACTTAAAGTAGTAAAGGAGTTTTGCTATTTGGGGACCAAAATAACTGATGATGGTCGAAGTAGAGAGGATATAAAATGTAGACTGGCAATGGCAAGAAAAGAATTTCTGAAGAAGAGAAATTTGTTAACATCGAGTATAGATTTAAGTGTCAGGAAGTCGTTTCTGAAAGTATTTGTATGGAGTGTAGCCATGTATGGAAGTGAAACATGGACGATAAATAGTTTGGACAAGAAGAGAATAGAAGCTTTCGAAATGTGGTGCTACAGAAGAATGCTGAAGATTAGATGGGTAGATGGCATAACTAATGAGGAGGTATTGAATAGAACTAGGGAGAAGAGGAGTTTGTGGCACAACTTAACAAGAAGGAGAGACCGGTTGGTTCTGAGGCATCAAGGGATCACAAAGTTAGCATTGGAGGGCAGTGTGGAGTGTAAAAATCGTAGAGGGAAACCAAGAGATGAATACACTAAGCAGATTCAGAAGGACGTAGGTTGCAGTAAGTACTGGGAGATAAAGAAGCCTGCACATGATAGAGTAGCATGGAGAGCTGCATCAAACCAGTCTCAAGACTGAAGACCACAACAATAACAACAACAAATTCCCGTAAGTTGTTTGAAAAAAGTACACAGCACAACGCACCGTACTTGCAGTGTCTGATTTTCCAGAGACCTTCCCACGCTGCCGGATCGAACGGAACAGCAGCGTGCCATGTGACGGGCTCGCATCTTTTCAGGAGGGAACCCCGCTTTCCGCAGTTGGCTGCACTGGAGCACTCCGGAGCGAATGCGGCTGTTGGTGTATTCAGGGACGCGCTCGCGCAACGTCCCTCTGCGTGTGTGTACACAGCGGCGAGGGTCAGGGAAACAGCACGGCCGCCAACCAGAGCTCGTTTGCTTTAACGAATTTAATCTTTGCCCTCGTCCAACACTTGCGCAGAACGGCGGTTCCATTTCGGAGGAGGCAAACGAATCGCAGTGTAACTGCGAAGTGCGGATGAAAATTACAAGTCGTAAAACTGCGTCAACTACCGCCCGACCCCTGGGAAATCTAGAGTGTGCGAAAGAATTTTCCGGGCTCTGGCCGGTATTTCCAAATCCCCCTGACGTACACACACGCGGCTAGCGATGACAGTTTCAGATGATGGCACCGAGCGAGGCGGCGGAGTGGTTACAACACTGGACTTGCATTTGGGAGAACGAAAGTTCAAACTAGCGTCCGGCCATGCAGATTTTGATTTTCCGTGGTTTCCCTAAATCACTCCAAGCAGATGGTTCCTTTGAAAGGGCACGGCCGATTTCCTCCCATATTCTTACCACATTTCGAGTTTGTGCTCCGGCTCTGGTGACTTCGTTGTCGAAGTGATGTTGTACTCCAAGCTTCCATTGACAAAGTGCTCCGTGGTATTAAGTACGTAGGCTTACGCTGTCTGTATCGGTATTAATCAAACCGTTTTTGGGTACTATTATGTGTCAGCTGGAAACACTAGAAAAAATTATAAATCACCGCTGCGGTCGCAGGTTCGAATCCTGCCTCGGGCAAGGATGTGTCTGATGTCCTTAGGTTAGTTAGGTTTAAGTAGTTCCAAGTTCTAGGGGACTGATGACATCAGAAGTTAAGTCCCATAGTGCTCAGAGCCATTTGAACCATTTGAATTATAAAACCAAGCCGATATTTCGATAGTCTTTCGAAACCATCCTCCTCAGTTCGGCCTAATTCCTCGCTTTTGGGGATAGTCTTCCCTCTGTTTTTTTTTTCCATACAGAAGACTTTTGTGATGAAGATCTCCACGCTACTCTGACCTGTGAGACCGGTTACAGGATATAGCGTACGACGCTGTTACTGCACGTTAAGTTAAGTAAGGTCATCGGCCAAAAATACCACCCGAGTGCGCACGCACAGATGGATCACTACGCCTTAACGCGCGTCCACATGCTGCCTTTTTTGGATTTTCCTTTGCGCTTGCGCATAAATTTCCGGTAGCGCAATCATGCATGCGCATTTGTGTATGCGTAATTTCCTGGAAATGGAAGCTGCGCTTAAAACTCATTACTACCCGCCTTAGGTGGGAAACCTTGCGCCTTTTAGCGGACGACGCGCAGGTGGTGGGTCCATATGTGTTTGACTGTACAGTGTTTTGAGGTTATGCTGTAAAGCGATTTATGTGCAATAATGTCAGTTGACTGCACAGGAAGCACGCTTAATGTTGTGTCTAGGAATCCTGTATACTCGGCTCGCTAGACAAGCAATCAAAGAAACCGTATTAATGAGTTTTACTACAAGAAGACTAGTACAAATACTGAATTTGATAATGTGCCGCAAGCAAAGGGCGACATACAAAATAATAAACCTTCTTCAGGGTAGAGAAACACAAGTCTGTGCTAATGACAGAGGCTACGATGCCTCCGCTAACGGAGTGGCTAACGTTGAAGCTGCTATCGAAGTGGGCTGCAACCCATCAGGCGCGGCACTCTTCACCTAGGGCCCGCTGCTGTCGCGTTGTCGTCCTGGAGGGAGGAAGGTCAGCGTGCGATTGGCTGACCTCTTCTCACAGCTGTCTCTTCTCTGTCGTTACTCACTGGCGCGCCGGGGCTGACCTTACGCCGTAACACGTAAGATTACAGGTGATTAAAGACAATAAAAAGTCGTGTGTAACGCCACTTCTGAAGACATTTGACTAAAAATTCGAGATTTGTTGCCATGAGTGTCGCGTATTGCACAAAAAGTCTCCGATCACATTTCTGTAAACAACAAGATATCACAAATCTTGCAGTAGGAACAATGAGGACAGTAACCCAAAAATTTATGAAAAGGAAAACTGTGGACGAATATTCATGCTATGACGACTTAAATGCACAACTGAGGAGCCTTACACCTGAACAAAATAAGTCATTGGATATGTGTAGCTACTCAACAAGTTACTAGAAATAGAAGTGAACCACACTGATGATGCAAAAAAAAAAAAAAAAAAAAAAAAAAAAAAAAAAAAAAAAAGCGAAACTGGAAAACACAACTTCCATTCTACTTGATTCTGGCGACTATGTAATTCCCAAATTTATCGACTCCGAGGATGCTAATCTACATATCATATTTCAGGATCGAATGCAAACGTTGCATTGAAATATGTAATGTCTAGGAGGCCTGCATACTCGGTTCGCTAGACAAACAATCAAACAAGTCGTATTAGTGAGTTTTATAACAAAAAGAAAATTACAATACCTAACTTTGGCAATTACACAGACGTGTCGCTAGCAGAGAGCGACTTACGAAATAATCATTCTTCTTCAGTATAGACAGTTCCAAGTCTGCGCTACATAGAAGAGTACAAGCGAAGTAACTAGAGCTGACGCTGCTATCGAAGTCGATAATCTTCAAGCTGCTATTGAATTGGGTCGTCACCAGTCGGTCGCTGCGCTTATGTCCTCTTCACATAGGGGCCGCTGCTGTCTCTTTGTCGTCCTGGAGACGGGTCTGTCAGCGTGTGATTCCGACGTCTTCTCACAATCATCCCTTCTCTATCGTTCACCACTGCCGTGCAGGCGCTTGACTTTATGCAGTAACAGGTGACAGCCCTAGTTTGGAAATATTGTTACGAAATGACGTGGGAACGGAATACGACGCTTCATTTGCTTAAAAGATTGAAGATTTGCCTCCCATTTCTATAAACAATAGAAGAGGAGGGAAATTATGGTAACAGAATTAAGTAAAAAGTTAAAAATTCATCTATAGTATACAATAAAAATAGGAAGTATTTCATGTGCTACCTGTGCTTATATAATATGCCTTCATCTGCTTGTAGGCCTTGAAAACGGACAAATTAACACGAGAAAAGGAGTTCTTCAACCTCAGTTTTCACGCTTTAGCACGGACTGTTCGTAACGCTGAAACATTGGTATGATCCCGGATTATTGTATTAGTTTCAAAAAAGTGCAATAGTTTCAAAAAAGTGCAATAGTTTCAAAAAAGTGCAATAGTTTCAAAAAAGTGCAATAGTTTCGAAAAAGTGCAACAGTTTCAAAAAAGTGCAACAGTTTCAAAAAAGTGCAACAGTTTCAAAAAAGTGCAACAGTTTCAAAAAAGTGCAACAGTTTCAAAAAAGTGCAACAGTTTCAAAAAAGTGCAACAGTTTCAAAAAAGTGCAACAGTTTCAAAAAAGTGCAATAGTTTCAAAAAAGTGCAATAGTTTCAAAAAAGTGCAATAGCTTCAAAAAAGAAAGAAAGAAATAGCTCAGTAGGTGAATACTGGTGATTTTTCATACTGTTCCGTCACTTACCACTTTTCGAGAGACGTAGCGAACGGTGGACGGACTAAATTTTCTCTTATTTGCCTATTTAATTTAATATATTAATTCTACGTATCTTGAAACGGAGTCAAAATTTTTCAGTCTTCGTTCGGTCTCAGCGTGTAGCATAGGAGGTAATAGGAATAAAAGGCTGATGATCTTTTATCTCTAAAAGCTGTTTGGAATTTTGAAGTTGGTGGAAAGTTCTGTGGGACCAAACTGCTAAGGTCATCAGTCCCTAGGCTTACACACGAATTAATTTAACTTATGCTAACGACAACACACACACACCCATGCCCAAGGGAGAACTCGAACCTCCGTCAGAGAGAGCAGCGCGAACCGTGGCAAGGCGCCCCAGACCGCATGGCTACCACACGCGACAGAAAGCTGTTATTTTGAGCTGTATTAACAGTCAGATTGAACTGGCATGACAAAAAACCCGATATAACGAAAAACCGGTTGTTTCGGCGATAACAGCCATCCCTCGCAATTGGTGGTTATCTTACCACCGTATGGAGACGTTAAGTTTGGCAGCACTTATGCTAATCGAGAGTAGTAGTTCACATGCCGGCATCTGGTTTCACCAGCGTAACACTGCACTATACACGTTTACCTTACAATCAGCTACAATGACACACACAAGTGACACAATTCCCACATATCCGCAAGGAATGGGTCAGTGTGCGCGGAGGAAGAACACGCCTTCCGACAGGCGGCTGAGCCCACTCAGTGGGATATCCCAGAGAACAGTGCCATGCAACACTTACATTATTTTGTTGGTGGTTAACGTTTCTACACTGACTTTAAAGATACCAGGTCCTAATGACACCGCCCGGCGCTCTATTTTTGACAGGCGCCACCTACCGGTAGCTCTGCTGACTCATCGCTCTGCGCATCAGACATCTCATCGTGAAGTCAGCTTGTTAGTGACGGCCCGTCGTTGTCTGCGGAGCTTATATGCCGCACCCAACTTGCTCCACCTCGGTGCAGGGGACCGCCCCTCCACAATCACTTGCCGCGTCGCAAACTTTTAATAGCGTAAAGTCGCTGCTAACAACCTGCGCACAACTTTGTTTCTTTGTAATCCGGCTGTGCCAGGTTCCGCAGCTCGTACGTCAGTCCAGGCAGACCACGAGGGCTGCAACTCCTTCCGGCCCCAGTGGAATACCGCGTGCACCGGCAAATTCCTCCGCTGGGCTACCTGTACTAAAAGTTTCCATTCGCCACAGGCTACCATACTACGCAGTTCTTCACGTCTCAGCCCACGTTTCCATGTATCCTCGGTGGGTCAGTATTATCAATTACATGGCTGTTCAGCGTACATTTTATTGCATAATTTCCATGTTTTTTTCTGGAATAGAATATTGTAAAATTGGTTTCTCCATTTTCCTTATACTTGAGTCTGTAACCATTAAATATCGACTAAAATAAGTCATGACTCCATTGAATTATTTGAATAAGCTCCTTCATTCAGCACTACTTGACAATTTCAACCTGATCTTATTTCACACTGCAACTAGTAACCATAGTAACGGACATGGATGACTACACGAACGAAAAGAAATACGTATACAGGGTGAACATTAATAAAACCGACAAACTGTAGGGACGGAGGCCGGCCGCTGTGGCCGAGTGGTTCTAGGCGCTGCAGTCCGGAACCGAGCTGATGCTGCGGTCGCAGGTTCGAATCCTGCCTCGGGCATGGACGTGTGTGTGATGTCCTTAGGTTAGTTAGGTTTAAGTACTGCTAAGTCTAGGGGACAGATGACCTCTGATGTTAAGTAAAATAGTGCTCAGAGCCATTTTTTAGGGATGGGTTTCTGATTGGATGTGGAGGAAAAAAGTGCCTGTGAACATGTGTCCGGAAATGTATCGTTGCCACCGTAGTTGGCGCTGAGGAATGACAGTTACCTCTGAACACGTGCCGTGTGTTCCTTGTGTGCTGCAAGCTGTGAGATTGACTCAGCGTACTGTAAGGAGCTGAATGATCCGGTGTTCATGCCGGGAACAAGCCTAGATGGTGTTTGTGTACGGCCAAGCAAGTGGAAACTGTCGAGAGGGAACACGACTATACCGAAACAGGTGCTCTCACAGACACCAACCACATCACACAACATTTCAAGCCCTTTTTTGGGCTTCTGTGTCATCGTGGTTGCTTGCAGATAGACAAACGTGCAGGGAGGCGGCAGACTGTGCGTACACCACATACAGAGGGCCGGTTTCCACAGGATATTCAGACGAACCCTAGTAAAAGCTCCACGCAAGTGGTCCGTCAACATGGTGTAAGCCAAAGTAAGATTATTTTTATCCTGCATGACAACCGCTACTAGCCTCTGCTACTAGCCTTCTCACCAGCAGTCCCATGGAGGCCACTTCGAACGTCTCTTGTGAGGTGGATGCGTTGCATTTCTGTACTATGTTCCGGGACACGTGTTGTCGTTGAACGCACAACGTCCGTTTCCGGACTTTTGTTCATAAGATGCCTCGCAGCAGACGTATGTGCGAACCGTACCGTCAAATCTGTGAGTTTGAAAGAGGCTGCATCATTGGAATGAGAGAATGTGATGCATCCATCCGGGACTCTGCTGCTCGTGTGGGACGAAGTATTTCAGCAGCGCAACGGGTGTGCGCAGAACGGTTCACGGAAGCACACCCATACCACCTCTGAGAAGATTGACACCTCATTTGAATGGCATTGCAGGACGCATCTTCGTCCTCCTTGGCTCCGGCACAGCATTGGAACAGTGGAACACATTGTACACTATCAGGGGTGACAGTTTGTCGCCGTGTATTACGGCATGGATTGGTGCTCGTCGTCCGATTTTCCGCCTACCTTTGACGAATGTCCCGAAACGTACTAGACGGTAGTGGTGTTGGAGCGACGTCACTGTGGACAGGAAAACCATCATAGAGCGTTTCGGACGAACCCAGGTTGTGATTGCTTCAAAATGATGGCCGCATTTAGGTTCACTACAGACGGGGGCAGAGGCATCACAGTGACTGCATTCGCGCAAGATACAGCTCCAACTCGAGGCCTTATGGTGTGAGGTGTTATTGGGTGCAGCCACAAATCACAGTTGATGCGTGTCCAGGACACTACTAGAAGCGTGACCTCCTGAAAGACATCCTGTGACTCGTAGCCATACACTTTCTGCAAAACACCCCGGAAGTTATTTTTCAGCAAGACAATTCACGACCACATGTTGCTGCACGATCACGTGCCTTCTTGGTGTCACAGGATGTCAGCCTTTTTCCAAGCCCGCGAGATCGCCATACTTGTTGCCAACCGAAAGTGTGTGGGATATGGTGAAACGACCGGAGCAGCGCTGTGACCCGATGCTAGCCACCACAGATGAACTTTGGAACCAGGTGAATTCAGCATGGATGGCTACAGGACACTGCTCGCGCCTTATACGCGTCGATGCCATCACCCGTGGAACAAGTTAATCGGGCCCACGGCGGACCTTGTGCCTACTAGGCAACATGACACATGCTGAACCAAGGTGACAAATGCTAATCATTTCTGCTGAACATTCTAATGTACATGTCCTGTGTATATGATCGTCCTGTCTCTTGTCGTTCAAGGTGTTCTGATCTTTCTGAACATGAGTGTATTTCACCGCATCCAATGCCGCATATTACAGCTTCACGATGAACGTGTCTTATTTTCGTTCTTCCCCGTATTTATTGTGGTACTTCAAAGTAACGTACAGCACCGCACCTATTTTGAAAAGTTTGCAGTGAAAAATGCAGTCCCTGGACAGTGTAAGTTTGGTCCATTTTACGGCATGTATTGCTGCGTAAGAAATGTAGTTAACATAGTTTAATTGTTTTTAACGCCGGAAGAGAAGCCGTTTCTCTTTCCAGTCTCGAGTACGTGTGCGATACATTTTTGCTTTCGGCTGAGACGGGCTACGACACGCCACACATGACACTATGAATGTGCGTCTTACTCGGTCGCAGGTTCGAATCCTGCCTCGGGCATGGATGTGTGTGATGTCCCTAGGTTAGTTAGGCTTAAGTAGTTCTAAGTTCTAGGGGAGTGATGAACTCAGATGTTAAGTTCCATAGTGCTCAGAGCCATTTCAACCATTTTTTGCGTCGTACTGTGCGAAGCTCTCTCGTGTTGCTGCCGATACATGCCGAAGAATTCATCCGCACGTGTGCCTTCAATCTGGGCAGATGTCTTGACCTGTTCATTTCTTTCTGTGCTGTGAATCTACATCTGCATCCACGTAGGTAGGCCTACCCTGAAATCCACTGTACGGTGGGTGGCGGAGGGTATCCTTTACCAGTACTACTCCTTTCCAGTTCTAATAGCAAATAGAGCGAGGGAAAAATGAGTTTCTATATGCCTCCGTATGAGTCATAATTTATAGTATTCTATCTTCGTAGTCCTCATGCGCATTGTATGATGGCGGCAGTAGAATCGTTCGACAGTCAGCTTAAAATGCCAGTTCTCTAAATTTTCTCAGTTGCGCTTTTCGAAATAACGCCGCCTTCCCTCCACGAATTCCGAAGCATCTCCGTGACACTGAAGTGTTACCCGAACCTACCGGTAACAAATTTAGCTCCCCCCCCCCCTTCCCCCTGAATTGCTTCGATGTTTTCCTTCAATCCGACCTGGTACGAATCCCAAACACTCGAGCAGTACTCAAGAATAGGTCGCACCAACGTCCTATATGCTGTCTCCTTCACACGTGAACTACACTTTCCTAAACTTCTCCAAATTGACTGGAGTCCACCATTTGCTTTCCCTACCACAGTTCTCACATGCTCGTTGCATTTCGTATCGCTTTTCAACGTTACTCCAGATATGACTTGTGTCAACCACGACACCAGTAATACTTTGTCCGAATATTACGGGTTTGTTGTTCTTAATTATCCGCATTAACTTAAATTTTTCCACATTCAGAGCTAGCTACCATTCATCGCACCAAGTAGAAATTTTGTCTACGTCACCTTGTATCTTCCTACAGTCACTCAACTTCGATACCCTACCGTACACCACAGCCAGCATCATCAGCAGACAACCGCAGGTTACTACCTACCCTGTCCACCAAATCATTTACGTATACAGAGAACAACAGCGGTCCCATCACACTTCCCTGCGGCACTCCTGACGATACCCTTGTCTCTGATAAACAGTCGCCGTCGCGGACAACTTACTGTGCTGTGTTACTTAAGCAGTCTTCGAGCCACTCACATACCTGTGAACTTATTCCATATGTTCGTACCTTCGTTAACAGCCTGCAATAGGGCACAGTGCCAAAGGCTTTCCGGAAATCTGGAAATGTAGAATCTGTATGTTACCTTTCATCCGTAGTTCGCAGTGTATCATGTGAGAAAAGGGTGAGCTGAGTTTGGCAGGAGCGATGTTTCTAAAACCATGCTGATTCTTGGACATAAGCTTCTCAGTCTTAAGAAAGTGTATTATATTCAAGATGAAAATATGTTCAAGGATTCTGCAATAAACCCATGTTAAGGATATTGGTCTGTAATTTTGCGAGTCCGTTCTTTTAGCCTTCTTATATACAGGAGTCACCTGGACTGAATCGCTCACACAAGAGAGCTGTTCGAAAATTCGTTCAGCTTGCCGAGATAAACCCTGCCTGTGGGATTTCAATATTAAATCGAATCTGAGGGTAGATGCGACCAGCTTGGCGTGAAGGAAGATAGCAATGGAAATTAAAGAAACGGGTAAGAACTTGCTGTGGCATCTGTAACATCGTTTGTAACTCACTGTGTGACGAAGCAAGCTGGGATATTCTTACTTCCCATCTTGTTTTTCTATCTGCCTCCTTAAAATTCACTTTTTCATTTTTGAACTAAATACCACTAACATACGGGAGTATAATCTGCATTTTCATAAAAAAGAAAGGTTGGCCATCAGTTTTAACTGATTTTGCGCTTAGTTTTATATATGTAATTGATTTTCTAATTTATTTTGAATATTCCTATTTAGCATCTTTCATTATTGGGTGAATCAGTAATTGTTTCGTAATTATAAAGTTTTGGAAGAACAACTAATAGTATTCTTAAAGAAGCTATAGGAAAACGTGCAACAAAAACAGCCCTTAATTAATTCCAAAGAAATTAGTAGTTTTGTTAAAAGTATATCTGTTAATTTCATCACTTAAACGAAGAATTCGGCCTAATTCTTGTAGTAGAAGAAACTGTTGAAAACACAGAATTTTCCGATATATTCAGTTAATATAATGAGTTAAGTTTTAACTGTGATTTCTGTAAATTAAAAATCAAATAATGTTTAGTTTCAGTGCCTATTATTGTGAGGATATATAAGGGCCCAACTTTTGGTCCTGAGATAGTTAGTCCACGGCCGAGTTCCAGATGACGAACACTTGTTGGTTAGATCAATAACAATGCATCAACTGAACTGTGAAGTAAGTGTAATACAAATAGGCCGTGTGTTAAAACAATGACAGTGTCTGTTCAATACGTACCTTATTATCCCGAAAAAACTGAACTATGAGATTAGATTTTTACTGCTCGTAGATGTTCAACAGTAAACTATTGCAGCAGTATGTGGATGTTTGCCTGCAAACTATTATTGAGGCTTATCGAAAGTTAAACAGTAGTGCACTGGCCATATAACTGTGTATTATTGGGTGGTTGTGAACAGTGAAAGTAAGGAACTGTGAAACCCAAATGTTCACCTATTGACTACATCATTTAAAGTAGTCGGTGCTGATCTTTTCAGAGAGTGTAGCAACACAATATGTCGACACTGAGGACAGTCAATGAGATAATAAAGCAGGCAAACATCACATATGTTGCCCCAGGTGAGGACTATTTTATGTGGGCAACTAGGACTCACGAACTTTGACAGTTAACTCGAGCGTTATAGTGGTTTAAGTGGAGGAGATGCAACAGCCAATCAGCACATGGGTTTCATGGCCACAGCAACCAGTCAGGGAGTGGGTTCTATGGAAGCAGCCACTGAGTACTGGAACAGCCAATCAGCATGCAGCTGGACACAGCTGACCGGGATAAACAAGACGCCTCACCGAGATAATTACAACTTGCAGCAGCCGTGCAGATGACAGATCGAGATGACAACCACAGCAGAGCAGCAGAACAAGAGTGAATAAGAATAAGGTAATTTCATAGCAAAAGTCGTTTTATATAGAGTGATACATAATGAGTGGCTTTAATGAAAAAGACAGTGTGACTGCGAACAAAGCTGTAAAGGTTAAGTTTTTAAGTGACTGGTTCCGTAGATGATAGTAGCTATAAATCAGACATGGATGTAACTTTGAATGATGGGGACGGAAGTCGTATTCAGATGGAATGATAAAAGCATCATATACATTGTATGGTGATGTGAGAGAAATGGAAGAAAACAGTACCGATGTGGATGAGATCGTTAAGGTTAAGGAGGAGGAACCTGGTAGCAAAAATCAACAAGTGCAAAAGTTTATGGCAGGTGGAAAAGTGGAAGCGATGTTAATGCAAAATATAAGTAGTTTGAGTAATGTGTGTACGAAAGACGACATTAGTAGTACGAAAGTAGACATTAGCAGGGTGGAAAAGAAAACTGATAGCATTAGAATTGACATGGTTAGCTTAAAGGATGAACGGAAGGAAGATATTGAAAAAGAGATTAACGTAGACATCTCTAATCTTTCAGAATTAAATAAGAAGGTTGAAGTGGTGGTTAAAGATTGTGATGAAAAGGAAAGTAGAGCAGAGTACTAATGATAAATTAACATTAATAAGTAGTAAATGTGTATAAGAGAGAAAGAAACTTTATGATGACTATAGTAGGAGGGTGGATGCTTCCAAGAAATTTTGTGCTGAAAGTAGAGTTAAACTTGAGAACCAAATCAATCAGATTAAAAATTGAATGAAAGTGTTCAATGTAGATGATGCAAGAACAGCTTACCCTTCAAACTAGGAAGTTTATTTAGGAGAGGAACCAAATGGACCTTGTAAGCTGGCTGCTCAGCTAATATTGTGAAAAGTTTGTGTAAATAAATAAAAGTTTGCTCAGATACAAAGTAAACTGGAGTTGGCTACTTTTATACACAACATAATTAAATGTCAAGTGCTTTTGTATTCCCAGTCAGTAAAAATTAGGAGAGAGAAGCAAATTGGGTCTGAGAGACCCATCGTAGTAAAGGTGATACAAGCGAACCAGTAGCGACGCAAGTAATTAAATGCGTTGAGGACAGCGCTTACATCTGGAAGAGGACGTGGACAAGTGACTGTGTCAGGACCGTTGCCAGGGTGCTTCAGCCAGCGGGCCAGTCGCTCACTACGAGCACAATGCGGGCGCAGCCTCGGGTCAGGACGTCCTTAGCGAGCCCAACACGCGACGTGTCCGCTCCACCGGGTCTAAACTTAGCCCAGCTCCACTGCACAGTGCTGTGCCGTGTAGCCTAGCCGCCGCGCCGCCTCGGCTATCGTTTTCCGGCCGGCTGGGCGCGCACTGCTGCTACACGTGTTCCTCGCGCCCCTTGAGAACGCCTCCTGCACTTCGCTGCCGGCTTTGGCAGCTGGGCGCGCGAGTGGGGCGACTCAACGGACAGTCCCAGAAATACACAGCGCCCTACAGCTGCCGTGGTGAGTGGCGGCTTGGGGTTTACTTAAACACAGCAGATGCGGTGCTACGGACTTCAGGGACTTGCTAGTGGCCAATGTGACTTCTTCGCCAACATTACAGCTACAGTTGAACTTCACAATCCGCAGTAGGGTTTGTGGCGAAGGGTGCACAGTGTATGAGGGTCTGCTTTTAATGGCGCACACACACTAGGCCAGCCAAGGCCAACAAGTGACAGAGACTGGATTCGGCCGAACGTTGGTCGCCAATCTATTGGTAATCGGCTTCTCATCCACGCCAAACGAAGGGCTTGGTGCCAAGGGATTCAGCTAGGAGGAATAGCTGTTTGTTCGGACTCTGGTAACTTGCCAACGTTGCTCCCATTTTATACCTACCTTAAAGGTAAACTGAAATATGGGCTTTTTCATTTTTTTTTTTTTTTTTTTTCCTTATGAGAAAACGTTATTGAATTGAGGAGGGATGTGCTTTCAGCAGAAAGTTAATAATCACGCCCAGTATCGTTTGATTCTCTTTTCGTTTATGGTTCACATTTATGGCGGAACTATGTTAATAAATACATCAGTTTCTATTTCACATTGTCATTTTAGTTTTGTAATAGCTGAATAATTTCCCTTCAAGAGTTCGGTCTTTTCAGTTTGTTTTTATAATCACAGTTCTTAGGGGACCATAAACATCAGCTTTAACGCTTTCTCCCATTTACAGTCTATACAACAGTATTTTTAAACACAATAAATACACATCCTAAGCGATATGAAACCATTGCGTGTAGTGGAAACAGCGACAATTGAAATTAGGTTTTTCAGGACAGCCACACATTACACTGAATTAGCTTTTTAATTTATCAGTCAACTGGTGGTGGTGATGAGGTCCCATTCTCCGAGGAGCGTATGGGACGATGCGGGAGACCCACACCGACGTACGAGGCAAGGTCCTAGTGGAGGTGGTTTGCCATTGCCTTCCTCCGACCGTAATGGGGATGAATGATGATGGTGAACACAACAGCACCCAGTCATCTCGAGGCAGGAAAAATCCCTGACCCTGCTGGGAATCGAACCCGGGACCCCGTCCGCGGGTAGCGAGCTACTGTACTTGAAACTGTAAATTCCAGAGTTTCTGGTGATGCTTTTGTTAAATTGCGGAACCGGGCAATAAAACATAGTATGTGGGATCTGTGGCTGCCCAGAAATAGTTTGGCCCCTTCTGCCGGAGGTCCGAGTCGTCCCTCTGGCATGAGTGTGTGTGTTGTTCTTAGCATAAGTTAGTTTAAGTAGTCTGTAAGTCTAGGCACCGATGACCTCAGCAGTTTATTCCCTTAGGTATTCACACACACAAAAAGAAGTTAAATACACCCCCGTTCTAGAGACATAAGTAATCCCTACCGAGACAACGAACATTCGACACGCCGTCCATAGCTTCAGGGAGGTACCAACGCCAACCAACCGCCAACGCTGCCATGTTACCGCCAGCGGAGCGAACCCCAATGAATGCTAACTTCGCCGTTGGGTCCGATTTGCGGCCCGTACACACTAAGCAAATGTCGGCCAACGAAGTAGTTGGCTGCCGTTCGTTGGCCTTCGTTGGCCTAGTGTGCACGCACCTTGATGTTTTTAATGATAAAGCCTTCCTCACATGAATGACACAACTAACGATCATGCTGATAACAAAATAACTTACAATTATAGCATTTAATTACAAATCATACACAGGGTGAGCCACATACAACCTGCACCCCACTTTTGCAGGGAATACTTCAATATATCGAAAACGAGTTTACGGCAAACGGCACTAAGAAGAGGTGCACACACTTTTGTAGTCTTCTTCCTCTTCTTCTTCTTCTTCTTCTTCTTCTGCACTTCAAGACTGAGGCACTTGCACTTGTTCCGTCTCCCCTTGTCATTACCACCTTATTCTTCATACGTCCCTTGCTCCTCTTATCAGAGACCAGAAGTGGGATTTTCTCTGCACTCTTTCTTTTTACGTGATATTTTCACAATGTTTCCTTCTCTTCAGACTTTTCATTAATATCATAAATATCAAATTCATTCCTAATATCTTCATTTCTAATACGGTCTTCCTTGGTAACAACTCTCACTTTTCTTATAAATCTAATTTCTGCTGCTTGTAGTTGACTTCGAACACATGTTTTAGGAATCTGTGACTCACTTCCATATGATAATAAAGTGTATTTATGGTTTTATAAAATTTTAATTTTGTTTTGCTCTGGAATGTTTTGTTTGTCATTCCGTATATTGACAGATATTTGTCAGTCTTATTTTCTTTGTTCTTATCCATGCCATAGTTTACATCGATGTTAAAAAATTAAAGTTGGAGACCTGCTCAAGTGGTGTATAATCTGTTATTTTTTAACCGGGGGGGGGGGGGGGTGGCGTATATCCCATCATGAGCTTTCATTTTAGTTTTCTCTGTTGATGTTCGAAGATTATATTCTCTTTTTCCTACTTGATGTAATTTATAAACTGCTTTTCGTTGCTCATCTTCTATTTATTCGAAAATGGTAACATTATCTGGAAACATAACGGCACTAACATATTTATCTCTGTTAAACTATGCACTAGATCTACGTCCTGTCCGCCGGTCGCAGTGTCCGAGCGGCTCTAGGCGCTGCAGTCTGGAACCGCGCGACCGCTACGGTCGCAGGTTAGAATCCTGCCTCGGGCATGGATGTGTGTGATGTCCTTAGGTTAGTTAGGTTTAAGTAGTTCTAAGTTCTAGGGGACCGATGACCTCAGAAGTTAAGTCCCATAGTGCTCAGAGCCATTTGAACCATTTTATGTCCTGTCCCCAGTTCTTAATAATACCGTTTACATGTACATTAAACAACGTTGGTGATAGGCTACAGCGGTGTTTGAGTCCCTTACTGGTAGTGATTTCTTCCGTTTCATTACTAAGAACTGTTGATACTATTTTTGTGTACATGTATAATCATTTTATAGCTTCAACAACATGTCTAGGATACCCAGTTGTAATCACTATATCCCACACTTTCTTTCTGTTCCCTTGTCGTAAGCCTTTTCGAAGTCAATAAGAGCTATACTGGTATCTATCTCTAGATCGAGTTCTCGTCGTTTCTCTAATCCTTTTTTGTGCTAAATATATTAACGCAGTGTGAACGATCCATTTGGAATCCATTTTGTTCTTGTAATAGCTTATGGCTCTTAAACGGTTATTGATGATTTTAGCAAGTATTTTATAAAATGGGTGTAGTAGGCTAACTCCTCTACAGTTATGACAATTGTTTCTTTGACTTTAAAAAAAAATTTATGACGCTTTGTAAGTAGGCTGTTTATGTTTTCTTATTGGCAACGTTACGTAGCGCTCAATATGAAAATCACTGGCTGTGCTGTGTGCAGTCTGTGGCTGCTTTGCATTGTTGTAATACTCGCCATTGTAGTGTTAGGCAGCTGGCTGTGAACAGCGCGTAGCGTTGGGCAGTTGGAGGTGAGCCGCCAGCAGTGGTGGATGTGGGGAGAGAGATGGCGGAGTTTTGAAATTTGTCATGAACTGCTATATTTATATATGATGATGTCAAGGTAAATACATTGTTTGTTCTCTATTAATATCTTTCATTTGCTAACTATCCCTATCAGTAGTTAGTGCCTTCCATAGTTTGAATCTTTTATTTAGCTGGCAGTAGTGGCGCTCGCTGTATTGCAGTAGCTTGAGCAGCGAAGATTTTTGTGAGCTAAGTGATTTGTGAAAGGTATAGTTTAATGTTAGTCAGGGCCATTCTTTTGTAGGGAATTTTGAAAGTCAGATTGCGTTGCGCTAACAAAATATTGTGTGTCAGTTTAAGCACAGTCATGTATAAATTGTTCAAAGGGGACGTTTCATATGGCGACCCTGCCAGGATACCTCACTGGAATCTTCTGATTTTTTTCTTGTAGTTTGTGTATTTAGTGTAGCTTTTGTTTATTGCTAGCGCGTAATTGTAGAGAAAATCTCCTTTGTAGTTGCAGTCTTTCATTGTTGTACAGTAAAACAGTTGTGGCATGCATGTAGATTTGCACCAAGTATTTCGCAGCTGCAATTAACTAGATATTATTTTCAGTGTTATGTTAATGTGTTCTCTTATTTTTGCTATTCAAATTGTGCTTTTCTGTGTTATCGTGTGAAATATTGTGACAATTATGGCGTGTGAAAAACGTAACACTAGGCTCCAAAGTAAATTGAGAAATGATAGTGACGACGAGCGTAGCTTGCCAGCACCACTGGGTAATGAATTAACTAATGTTCAAAGTAGTAATTTGGTAATTGCGCATAGGGAAATGGAGCGGGCGGCAAACAATGGTGTAGACAGTGAAACAGGTAGTGAACAGGGAAGCATTATCGATCGATCGGTCGGCAACAGCTCGCCTCAGGAATCCGAAATGACAGGACACAATTTTGCAAATACTGTAGATTCAGGTTTTGCGTCCTCACCGTTTTCCCAAATAAGTCAAGACACATTTTCCGCTTGTCAAAATGTGAATGTTGCCGGTGCAAATTCACTGCCGAAAAGCACTGAGGAACATGTTTCAGACACCAGTGCATTGTTATTACAGTTAATGCAACAAATGGGACAAAAACTACAAAAGTTAGACACAACACTTGAACAAAATCAGAGACAAATGGGACAAAATCTTAAAAAGTTAGACACAGTGGAACAAAATCTCAAAAAGTTAGACACAGTGGAACAAAATCTCAAAAAGTTAGACACAATGGAACAAAATCTTCAAAAGTTAGACACTACACTTGAACAAACACGTGAAGATTTAACCACTGAGTTACATAACATCGAATCGAAATGTCAAAAGGTCTGTAATGACGTAAAAACACAAATTTGTGAGCATTTTCAACCTATTTTTTCGCGGCATGAAAATGTATTACAGAATCACGAAGCAGCCATAAAAGAACTGCAAACCATTGTTCATGAAAATCACGACACCTTGCAAGCTAAAATTGACTCAGTTGCATCTACCGATTCGGTTACGCAACTTGCAAAAACTCAGGAAAACTTAAAGGACACAGTAGATACTCTGAAACTTGGTTCAGAAAAACATGCAGAGGAAATAATTTCACTATCGGATAAAGTAGCTGAGCTTTCAGATCAGTTCACTAACTTATCTACAAAGGTAGATGATGATCTGAATAACACAACACCTGTAGCCTTCACTGACACAGAAGAGTATGAACAAATTAGAAAATTCAAACAGAATCAAAATCAAATCAATACACAGTACAAAAGAGAAATCCGGGAAGTACAAGATCAGCTGACACAGGTAATTCAAGAATTACGTATTTCAGAGGATACTCGCGCCCCAATACGGGAAGAGGGACACAGAAATACGGAACAGCCACAAAATAATAACACAGGGCATTTCTGAAGTTATGAAAGAAATTGGCAATGTGCACCGAATTTTGATATGGAACGGCCGACACGACCTAACAATGACCGATATGCGACTCGCCGACATGATGATTTTGACTATAAGCTGTTCATTACTACACGTAAATTCAAAACATTTAAGAATTCTGGCAACGACATTCATCCACAAGCATGGCTCCATCAATTCTCTCATTGTTTTCCTCCCAACTGGTCGTTAGAACACAGATTAGAATTTATGTGTGGCTACTTGGAGAATGAACCAGCTGTAAGAATGCGGTCGGTCATTCACGATTGCCACAGTGAAGGAGAGTTTTACCATGCCTTCCTCTCAGCATATTGGTCTCAGGCCACACAAGACCGAGTAAAACAAAGCATCATAATGATGAAACGTTTCGAACAATCTGAATTTTCCAGTCTTATGAAATATTTTGAAGACATGTTGCACAAGAATCAGTACCTGTCAAACCCATACAGCCCCTCAGAACTTATCCGCATTTGCTTAATCAAATTGCCTGAACATTTACGACACATTATTTTGGCAGGACGTTGCAAAGACGACATTGAAGCTTTTCAGGGACTGTTACAAGAATTGGAAATTGACACTGACAATCGCGGAATGCGGAAACAGGAACACAACAGTTACAGGTCACATCTGTCACAATTCCTCGATAATAACTGGACGCGACAAGGCTATTCTCACAACACAAATCGTGACCAAAACAGACACCACCCGTATGACAACCGTTGGCAGAGTAGTAATAATTACAGGGAAAGATCACCTCTCCGCGGTAGTGACTATCACAGAGACAATCAGAGAAACAGACAATATGGGAACCAAAACAATTATTATTACGGGAGACAGAATAACTTGAGACGCAACGGTCCAGCGCGCAGTTACGATTCAGGGAGAAATTCTCCACCACTTAACCGACAAGAAAGAAACTACAGGAACTACCGACATGACGACAGACGATATGATCGTAACGACAGACCTGAATTGCATCAGAACTGGCGGGATTCAAACAGAGCAGGGCCCTCTCGTCACGGTGAATTTGTAGAAGTTAGGTCTCCTAATCCCAATAACAACGCGCGGCAACAAAGAGACAGACAATGACTCGCGCCGCAGGCACCCACGTGCGCCGGCTGGCTCAGAGAAAAATGACATAGACGCTAACCTTAAGAAAAATTCCAGTATTATTTAACGACGTATACCACATGATAATTGCGTTGAAGTTGAAACTCTGCATACTAGGAAGAGTAAAGGTTTACACCACATTTCACATGTAAAACCGTTTATTGAAAGATAATCTGCTTTTTAACTTTGTCATTGCCATAAAACTTTTCACTTTACATTACTAGTATGCTTGTCAGACTTAGAATCTGTTAACATGCAACAATGTTTGAAGTTAAATATCCAGTCTAGAACCTAGGGAACATTTTTAAACAGAAATTACGAATGCATTGTCATAGTGAACAGACGACACAGTGTTGTATTTGTACATTCTTGCTTGTTAGTTGCACGATTACGTAACGACTATCAGGCTTACGTACTTAGGACACATACTGGTACTGCTAATGAGATTTTAATGCAACTTGAAAATACATTCTGGGTTTAAAGTACTTTCTGTGAGATACCAGAGGACACAGTGGTTAGTTTATGTGACAGCTACACGATGTTATCACGACGCTACTAATGAGTGACAATTCACAATGTTGCTTTTGCAGTGTATCTGTTTTATATCTGCACAGTTTTCTGAATTCTTCTAGGAAGAAAAACATGTTTTAGTAGTAACTTTTGTGGTATAGCAACAATGAGACAGCCTTTTTCGTGGCATAACAATACTTTACTGTACAGTACTTTCTTCATCACAACAATAAGCGTAATAACTAAGATATTTCTACGCAAAGCATTTCACTTTTGTTTATCATGAGGTAAGTACATTGGCTTCTGCAGAACTTAGCTTTCGGAGGACGATAACTACGACACTTCCACACAGATTATGTTGCAACAAGACGCACATTTAGCGCTACAGGACACGTATTTGAGTGATTAATTTTGTACTTAAAACATTTATTTTTAAAGATTTTTGAATTACAAAGAAAGTTTTCCGTGATACATTTCATTCCATTGCTGTAATCTGTAACACCTGAGGGTATAATTATAATAATCCTCAGGGGGGTACACGCCTACTTTGTGTACCATGTGTTTGGCAAGCACAAGGAACCCTAGCTAATATGGTATTTGCTTATACAACTTTACACATCGGTACCATATTTCTCTAACACACAAATTACACAGCTATCTGATCATTTAACTGAGAGAGACAAACATTTATTTTACTACATCAGTGACACATGTTTACGCAATTACACAGTTGGGTAACTTCACACTTATGAAACTGTATTTTGTCTGTACTTTGTAAACTGATCATATTTTTTCGGACACATTGTGATGCTATGAGAGCTTTGAATGATGTATTTGGTGTGAGATCATGATTTTTAAAGTACGTTAGAGGTAGATGACACTATTGAAATGAGCAGAGAAATTTTTGAGGTTTTGAAATTATTGCAGAAAGCTACGACGTTTTTGAGATTTGACTGAGGTGTTATGATGTTATTATTACGACGACGATGTGTACTATGCTGTTGAGATATGTTTATGATCAATAAGATGATGATACCGTATATGAGGAATTTGATTATGCTACGTATTTCTTATGATGAAATATTGAAGAAGTGTCGACGAATATGTATATGTATTATAAGGTAAGGAATAATGAGTAGTGGTTAGGGACTCTGATTTGTGGAAAAGGATGTTGGAAACCAAGAATTGTACTTTAGAATTATGAAATCTGTGTACATGTGTGAATGTATCACAATGCCGGCGAAAATTTTTTTGGACACTTATATTTATAGGATTTTGTTTCTACAGATTTGCAACGCTAATTCTTGACCTGTGAAATATTTTTATGTGAGACTGTCACTGTAGCGGAAACTGGTGTCGTAAATATTTCCGTAAGAAAGTTAAGTGACCACCTGCACGTAATGCGTCGTGGGCACGCAGCTGTGTCAAACACCTGGAGAACAAGCCATTAGGGTGTGCCTTTCCGGAAGCACAGGTACAAAAAAAAGAAAAAAAAGGCAGGCCTTTAACCTCGCCATTGACATTCCTTTAGAGAAAATATTGCAAATGCGACACCCTCATTACTTCCATTATACTCGCTATTGACATTTCCTTGTTGAAAGCATACTGTGGAGCTCGTAATTTATGATATTTACTGAAATGCCTAATGAAATGACGAGAAATATTTTTACATCTGCACACCTGATTACGACAAGCGTCTTTCTATGAGAGTTGAGAGAATTTCTACTAACTTATGAAATGTCACATGACTACTGAATGATATTTTTATGCTTTGCTTTTCATAGTTGCTTATTTCATTTGATATCTGGTTTCCAGCTGTGTTGCAGCATTGCTTTTATAAAATGAAATGCATTTGCTAATGTGAACACTTTCTGTCAACAGATCTATTAAATAATTATTTTATGATCCACATTCTTTAAAAAAGGAGCACTTGGAAAGGAAAGAACAATAAGAAGGAACTAGTAACAGTAACACATAATTTTCTTTTCAAGTACATGGTAATATTTCTTTTTACAATCAGTTGTTGTGGTGCACCACTTTAATTACATAGATATTAAGATGTGAATATACATTTCCCTTATCTGTGTTGTTGTCTTTAGTGTGCTATTTTTTCTGCTTGTGCGTTTGTCATGTTTAGATATAAGTTATTACATTTACTGCTGCTGGCTTTGCCATTTTGCATTCTTTTCATTGCTGTTTGTATTAATTGTTTTGTGCTGCTGCATTGCCTCGTCCCTTAGTTTAGCATCTGAGCTCAGTAGATTTAAGTTAGCTTAAGAGGGGGTGGCCTCTAAGAGAATGAGTTGCGATGAATTGGAAGAATTGCATTGAGAAAACAGGTTTACGTAGGATTTTCTTGGAAATAAATGTTTAGGTAAGAAATGTGTGAACATATAAATACAGAAAGCATGCTTAGATAGAATTTTTTTGGTGGAAACAAAGGATGAAATAAGAGGAAAGATATATGAAGTTTTGGGTTGGACTGCAGTACCAAATGTTACACTGAAAACGAACCCTGTCCTTTCCTATTGGTGTTATCCCACTATGTGTTTGTGTACCCTTGTGTATTTGTTTTCTTCCTGTCTCTGTGTAGTTTCATAGAATTTTTTCTTCTTTTAATATTAAGCTACATTCACTATGATGAGGAATACTGTTATCCTCAAATACAATTGGCATTAATAATGTGTTATTTACTTTGTAAAGATGTTTAGACATTATTTACTCTGTTTTGTGTTAATGCTCATGTGTGAAGTTGATGTTTCGAAAGTTATTCTGATCTTTTATCTATGTACTTATGTCATAATTCCTGTAACACTGATGTATAAGTTATTTCGATTCTTTTGTAAAGCCCATAATACTACAAATGTTATCTGTATTGTTATGTTTTTAATGATGTATCATGTACCTTTGTTATTGTATTTTTATGTTACCAAATTGTAATTGTTACCAGTTCTTCAAATTAAGTAACATTTCACTGCACACGTTTCTGTTGGTCATAGTACATGGACAATATGTGAGAAGTAGGGACTGATAGTGTTTGCACGTGTGTTAATGATTCAGCAAGGGACTGGATAACAGCATTGCTGGATCTAAGGACAATTCCAGAAACTTTGTGAGTGCACAAGTGGTGGTTTATGGACTTGCTATATTGTCCGCAAGACTCTTCGATGGTGATTGTGCACCTGCACATTTGCAACAGATGGCTGCTGGCTGTCTCTACCAGGACTACAGTGGGTCTGCATCTTTGATGGCCCACCAATTGCTACAAGGACTGCAGTGGGTCTGCACTTCTGGTGGCCCACCAGTACCGTAATTTCTACCAGGACTACAGTGGGTCTGCTCTGTGATGACCTAACTACCAATATTCTTCAAAACGTCGACTGACTCTGCTGTGGGTTTACTCTGTTGTGGCCCATTACCTGTCTGCATGTCGAGTCAGCACTGTCTTTCCGTTGGAAGGACAACACTACTTCTTCAAGACTGCATGGAAATCCACTACTTCCGTGTGCATTTTCTTCTACTGCTAAGACTTTGAGAAAAACACTATATTTTACCGTAATGAATGATCAGGACTGTCTTTATGGACTGTGAGACAATTTTAGCTTTTGACCAACATTGTATCAATAAGTGTGTGCATTTGATATCTTTGTTATTGCAATTATGAAAAATTTTTTCAAATCTGTATTGGCCACTGCCCAACCCAATTTGTAAAATTTTTTGTGGGGAGCATGGGGGCTATGTAAGTAGGCTGTTTATGTTTTCTTATTGGCAACGTTACGTAGCGCTCAATATGAAAATCACTGGCTGTGCTGTGTGCAGTCTGTGGCTGCTTTGCATTGTTGTAATACTCGCCATTGTAGTGTTAGGCAGCTGGCTGTGAACAGCGCGTAGCGTTGGGCAGTTGGAGGTGAGCCGCCAGCAGTGGTGGATGTGGGGAGAGAGATGGCGGAGTTTTGAAATTTGTCATGAACTGCTATATTTATATATGATGATGTCAAGGTAAATACATTGTTTGTTCTCTATTAATATCTTTCATTTGCTAACTATCCCTATCAGTAGTTAGTGCCTTCCATAGTTTGAATCTTTTATTTAGCTGGCAGTAGTGGCGCTCGCTGTATTGCAGTAGCTTGAGCAGCGAAGATTTTTGTGAGCTAAGTGATTTGTGAAAGGTATAGTTTAATGTTAGTCAGGGCCATTCTTTTGTAGGGAATTTTGAAAGTCAGATTGCGTTGCGCTAACAAAATATTGTGTGTCAGTTTAAGCACAGTCATGTATAAATTGTTCAAAGGGGACGTTTCAGCTTCTTATATTTTCAAGGGTATGGTGTTTTACACCATTGCCAACATTCATTAAATAAATGTAGCCTAGTAATCTAAAACCACAAAAGGGACAGCATGTTTTAAAAGTTCCATATTAATAGTATCTGGTCCATAAGCTTTCTTGTTTTTCATACTTTTTAAAACTACTTGCAGTAGTTCTATTAGTTTCAATCCACCGTACCATTACGTGATGAGGTTATCCTTCCTCTTTTCCTTCTTGCCGGCCGCTCTAGCCGAGTGGTTCTAGGCGCTTCAGTCTGGAACCGCGCTGCTGCTGCGGTCGCAGGTCCGAATCCTGCCTTGGGCTTGGATGTGTGTGATGTCCTTAGGTTAGTTAGGTTTAAGTAGTTCTACGTCTAGGGGACTGATGACCTCAGATGTCAAGTCCCATAGTGCTAAGAGCCATTTGAACCATTTTTTGAACCTTCTCCTACCATCCTGAATCTCCTATTTGCCCAATATTTTTATAATTTCTTTCCACTGATCTTCGCTAATTATTTTTTATATTTTTGTACTATAGTTATTAAACATCGTACCAGTCAGGATATTGAAGCAAGTATGGCTTTATTAAATGGGACGTTGTGCTTTTTGTTTAAGGAACTTGAAAAGTCTAGTACAGTCAAATAACGCTCACTTATGTTGGAACTGAAACTTTTCGCAAAAATATTCGAGAAATGCGCTAAATTTGAAATGCTAGTCGGACGGAATCGTCTATTGCACCGCCAGGTGGGACTCCCTTGTCACGTTGCGTCCTTTTAACGGGCCTGTCGATTGTTGACTTGTTTCTACGAAAGGTGTTCACTCGCACATGAGTGTATAGACATGATTGTAACGGTTTATCAAACTCATTCTGATACTGTACTGTACAACAAATGTAGTTCGCAAACAATAAAACAACCACAAAAGTACACGCATGCACTCACACACACACACACACACACACACACACACACACACACACACACACACACACACATAAAACATACAAATAAAATGAAAACACACTGGAACAAATTCAAACCTCGCGGCCGCTAATCGAAATCAAAACAGTGAAACGAACAACTCTCGTCGGCCCTGGTGGCTTCAGTCCGGAACCGCGTGACTGCTACGGTCGCAAGTTCGAATCCTGCCTCGGGCATGGATGTGTGTTATGTCCTTAGTTAGGTTTAAGTAGTTCTAAGTCTAGGGGACTGATGACCTTAGATGTTAAGTCCCATAGTGCTCAGAGCCATATTTTCGAACTACTCTCAGGAGCGTATCGGAAGCGTTAATTATGCAGTGAAAAGTGTATCTAAGCTGTAGCAACATAATAACGTCCAGAATTCACCCACGAACAGGAGAAGACGTAAGTTATGCAACTAACCACACCAATCTCATTTTAAACACGAGAACAAGAACAACACATTTAGCAGGCAAATAACAATGAAGTACAAATCAGGACAAGTGAAATACAGCAAAGAGAAGCGTCACAAAAGGGCTTATACCATTACTTTACCGGAATATGTAGTTTAAAGACTATTCTGAACAAAAATTCAATTCTGACGTCGTCGCTGTGTTGCGGATTATGTAGTAAATTAATACAGGCTTCTAGTTCATTTCTATTTGAAGCTTTAGGAAAAATATAATGTAGGAGAGAGGTAAACTGCGTTTCTAATCTAAACAACTACAAAATCTGCTTTAAACATATTCATAACCAACATAAAAGCTGAAAACAATAACTTTTATTTAACTGTCGAGTTCGGTTTTGACCATCCTGACTGCAAGAAAACCGAGCGAGGTGGTGCAGTTGTCAGCACACTGGATTCGCATTTGGGAAGACGACGACTCAATCCCGCGTCCCGCCACACTGATTTAGGTTTTCTGTGATTTCCCTAAATCGCTTCATGCAAATGCTGGGATGGTTCTTGTGAAAGGAAAAATTGTTGAAGAAGTTATGGTTGTTATGGCTTAAATGCTGGACGCAGTATGCGATCTTCAAGCAGTGCACGAGGTGTGTCACCACAGCTGAACATTCCGTGGTCCACCGTTGAAAATATCCTCCGAGCAACTGTGGAACGGCATCTCTAACGCGTTCCCAGGCTGTTGTGCACGCAGATGGTGCTCATATTGAGCAACGGTACTAACCTCGAACGTGACTATGGTACACAATTAACAAATGTTATCCTATCATGTGGAAATTAAAATGTGTTTCTTTCAATTTTATATTCGTTATTCCTCTTCCCCATGCCCTTAAAAATGTTTCCATAAAGTTTCACTGCCCTACGACGACTCGTTTTTCATAGGGGTACTCAAGTACCAAAAGTTTAATTATAACCACTGCGTATGTGTGCTATGTACACTGTACAGAGTTTGTGTACGTGTGTAATACATTCACTATACGTAATGTCTGAAATGAATTGTACAAAGAATGTAATGTGTTCATTATGTGTGTGTGTGTGTGTGTGTGTCTGTGTGTGTGTGTGTGTCTGTGTGTGTGTGTCTGTGTGTGTGTGTCTGTGTGTGTGTGTGTGTGTGTGTGCGCAGGCCAAGTAGGTATTAAGACAACATGCCAAATAGCATTGTATAAATGTCCTAAATAAATAAGAAAATGAAAACAGTAATATCAATGATACCAGTATCCTTTCTAAGCCAGGTACAGAAACATTCCCCTCGCTTTAATACACTGAAGCGCCAAAGAAACTTGTATAGGCACGCGTATTCAAATACAGAGACATGTAAACAGGCACAATACGGCGTTGCGGCCCGCAACACCTACGTAAAACCGCAAGTGTCTGGCGCAGTTGTTAGATCGGTTACTGCTGCAGCTTATCAAGATTTAAGTCAGAACGTGGTGTTATAGTCGGTGCAAGGGCGATGGGACGCTGCGTCTCCAAGTTAGCGATGAAGTGGGGATTTTCCGGTACGACCATTTCACGAGTATACCGTGAATATCTGGAATCCGACAAAACATCAAATCTCCCACATCGTTGCAGCCGCAAAAAGATCTTGCAAGAACGGGACCAACGACGACTGAAGAGAATCGTTCAACGTGACGGAAGTGCAATCCTTTCGCAAATTGCTGCAGATACCAATGCTGAGCCATCAACAAGTGTCAGCGTGCGAACCATTCAACGAAACATCATCGATACCGAAGGCCAACTCGTGTACCCTTGACGACTGCACAGCACAAAGCCTTACGCCCCGTCTGGGCCCGTCAACACCGACATTAGAGTGTTGATGACTGGAAACATGTTTCCGGGTCTCGTTTCAAATTGTATCGAGAGGATGGACGTGTACAGATATGGAGACAACCTGGACCCTGCGTGTCAACAGGGGACTGTTCAAGTTTGTAGAGGCTCTGTAATGGTGTAAGGCGTGTGCACTTGGAGTGATATGGGACCTTGATACGTCTAGATACGATTCTGACAGGTACCACGTACGTAAGTATCCTGTCGGGTGAGCTGCATCCATTTATGTCCATTGTGCATTCCGACCGACTTGGGCAATTTCAGTAGGACAATGCGACAGTTGCTACAGGGTCGCTCCAGGAACAGTTTCTGAATTTAAACACTTCTGCTAGCCGCAACCCTCCCCCCTTCCTCCCTACGTGACCATTACTGAGCATATTTGGGATGCCTTGCAACGTACTGTTCAGAAGAGAGCTCCACCCCCTCGTACTCTTACGGATTTATGGACAGCCCTGCACAATTCATGGTTTCAATCCCGTCCAGCACTACTTCAGACATTAGTCGAGTCCATACCACGTCGTGCTGCGACACTTCAGCGTGCTCGCGGGGGCCCTACACTGTATTAGGCAAGTGTACCAGTTTCTTTGGCTCTTCATTATATATGACTAACTTACGTATTCCGCAGGGTTAACGGATTACCGAGCGAGCTCTTGTCAAGAGTCTCAGGAGATACGGCTGCACAGGCCGAGATGGTGGAGGAAATTGTGGCGTTTTGCGAAGATGAATATACTGCAACTCGCTCCAGTTCGCTGTGTCATTTCCAGCCCGTCCCACAGCGCAACAAGTTAAAAAACGACTCCAGTCTGATCTGATCGTGTTTAGATCCCGTGACGGGAAACTTTTGGGGCGGGAGGGTGGCGAGGAGATGGGAGGAAGGAGGTATCTGAAAGGCGCCCGGAAACTTGGCGAAGGCGATTGGCTGTGTCAACAGCAGCTTCTGGTCGACTTCATGTTTGAGCAAGGCGTGTGATCTCTGGGATATAAAAAAACGATTACTAAAACGAAAGGTATGAAAAATTCTGTTCACAACATTCGACGGAGGTTTGGCACGCATTTTAAAATGAAACTTCTTGTAAGTAAATTTTAGTTCTCCTTAGACGTGTAGCTTTTAAAGTATTCAGAAAGATTCCCTTATATATGGACTGGAGAGTGTGTGACGCAGTTTGCTGCAAAACGGATCCGACGAAACTTGTAACTGCAGTTTGGTAGCGAAAACTTCATACCGGAAAGTGAATAATATCGTCTAAATGCCTCCCCGTTGCAGTGATGAAGCTGTTTTCCCTTTTTTACCTTTTTTCTTGTTAAGAAATCAAGACTCAACACTATTGCTACAGACGATCAATGAAAAAATTGCGTAATTATGGTTTAACGTTCCGTCGGCGATGATCACATTTCGGATGAAGAGCAAAATAAGGTTGGGGTGGGGCGGGGGGGGGGGGGGGATGTGGAAGGAAATCAGTCGTATCTTTATCGAAGGAACTATCCGGGTATTCGCCTGGAGCGATTTCGAGAATCCACGGAAAATCAGGACGTACTCAAGAAAACCAATGAACTCCAGAATTCAGGGAGCAAAATAATAATATACTTTTAAAGTTGAGAACAATTTCATCGACGCACACAGATTTAAACTTTTAGTTAACTGTTTCGTTCAGTCTACTTCTTCAGTTACCATACCAACGTAAAACTGTTGGAGGTCCGGAGATCACAATACACGACTGAAACAGGTAATTGTAACGCGAATTTTATATTGTAACGCTATTATTAGTTAAAATTGTTCTCAGGGAGTTTTTTCTGATATCTGATCCGCTCATATCTGTCTTTTCGGTTATTCTTTCCAGTTCTTATTGAGCAGGTGGTATTACGCTCTAAGTTCAACTTTTTCCACTGCTTATTACAACTGATTTATTTTTTCATCTTCACACCATATCCCTTTGTTCTTTTCATAGGTATTTATCCACCTTTGTACTGTATAAGTAGCCACTTTCCTAAATTCAATACTATATTCTGAAACGTGGTCAATTCGTTTATCTGAACACTGTATCCTTTAAAATCGTCATTATGTCTATGATGAAAGTCACTATATTTTTATATTCCCAAAAATATTCTAAGGTTAATTTGTGTGCTAAATCATTACGTAATAATTAAAAAAGAGGAGAGGCACCTTCGTTTTCCCATTACCTTCGAAGTTTTGTGTAAGTTTCGATAACTTTCCTTATTAACACCCTTTTTGTTTTTTGTTTTTTGGTGAATCTCTTGCAATTCGTCTTTCTAGTGTCTCTTCTTAGTTTATAATTTATTGCTGAGCATTCGCACTATGTATGAACGATCTGGTCTAACTACCGTGGCGTAAGGCCGTAGTTCTTTACTTCTAAATGGGAGTTTGTGGTTACGTAAGTACAAACTTTTTGTTACTCGGGAAAAAGATTATTCTCTTGCTACTGTTCCACACTACCGCACTAAAGGATGCTTGAGTTCATTAATAGGATATGCATGTGGTGGTCTATCACATCGATAGCATTATACCAGAAGATGAAGCCGTAATTGCTTCGAAATTCATTGCAGATAAATTAAAACAATAAAAACAGCTTACTGGGAGAAAAGTGGTAAGAGAACAAACAGCCTCTGTTCTGTATAATAAAATAGTTCACAGTTAACGTGCCGGCCGTGGAGGCCGAGCGGTTCTAGGCGCTACAGTCTGGAACCGCGCGACCGCTATGGTCGCCTCGACGAGTACTGTTACCTGATTTCTCAAAAACATATTTTTTTAATCAAATTCTATTGTTTTTTATATTATCGCGAATTAAACCCACTTTAATCTTCTCAATAATTATTTGGACGCTCACTCCAGATACAGTGTGCATTGCGACTAATAAAAGGGCACTGTGGGCTTCTTATAATATAATTAATAACGTAATATAAAATTACAATTACATATATTATACGTATAATATATAATATAATTCAATAGATTATATTTAAAATGTCACATATTCCTAAGGGGCGTAGTGTTGGTCAAAATTAGAAGAATAATTTCCATAATTACATGTCCATTACTGACTGAGATATGGACTGTTGATGATTTGTACTTCACAATCGGCATTTTATTTACAGATGCCACAGGATTCACAAGTGATGGCAAAGAAAAGTACCACAATACGTACATGACGACAGATGCTAATCGTCGAGCTATCATGGAGGTCAGCATCGTTTCAGTATCAAGGTATGGGCAGGAATTGTTGATACCAGACTCGCAGAAGTCTACATTTCAACAAACAGATTAGAAGATGCTGTGTATCATAGATTTCTGCGTGATGGATTACCAGCACTATTGGGGACCGTTACCCTTGCAGAAAGAAAATTACCGTGGCGTGCGATCACGTCTCCTCGAATCGTGAGGCAGACAGTACCCCAGCGAAAGTTTTCACAGGCTGTGGGCCGGTCGAGGACGTCCATTAGCACAACGTACAGGCCTCCACGGACTGAGGACATTGGCTTCCTGTATGTGGGAACATTTAAATGCATTGTTGTATGACGAACCCACCGGCATTCTGCAGGCGTTACAGGAGCGACCAACACATGTGACGCTGTCCGCATGGGGCCAGTAACGTTTGAAAGTGTGTGTTATTCACTCCGAAGAAGGGTTAACGAGTGTTGAAAGGAGTATAATGGGGTACACTTGTATGTGATTCTAATGTAAACTAAAATGAAACTACTATATTTCAAATGACTTATGTCTTCGATGGGCTCTATAAAGCGGATTGCTGACTTTGCACTACCACAGAGCCAAAGATACTGCTTCCGGTCTGAGATTGTAGTGCTGGAGTAAAAGAGCGCTTGGAGCACAGCAGTGAGTGTGTATCAGTCTGTGAGTGAAAGAGGATGCAAGTTTTTGTGGTGTGCTCTATAAAGCCACCAAGTGTTAGATTATAATGTAGGAATTTTCTCATACCAATATTTTGTGTTACACCGCTAGTAAAATAGTTAAAAACGATGAATGATTTTATAATGGAATGTAAAGTGAAAGTAACCCCAGAACGTACGTAAACAGATTTGATGTAGAGACTGTTTAGATATTTCTCTTTTGTAATGTTTCTAAGATTTGTTAACACATGTATACGTAATTTGATGGTTTGTGTTCATGGTTTTTAGTGAAGTTAGATAATAGTTGCTGTACAAATCTCATTGTTTGTGACTACGTCAGCAAAGAAATGTTTTCATTTAGTAAAAGGGATGTAATTTTTCTGAGTAATGTAATTTCAGTTGTCAGATATTTTGAAAAGCCAAACTTAACTTCGAATTCAATTTCACTATTTAAAAAGTCAGTATGAGTAATTCCCTCAAATCACTACCGCCTCCAGGGCACATGTTTTTTACAGACATTGAATTTTTCTTAAATGTTTTCATTTGTCAGCCAAAGGAATTTCACTTATATTTCGAAGTATTACGGCGAGCACTGCACACCGCTGAGCCTTTATTCTTCTTCATGAGAGAGCAGAATATAACGCAGTCCACGGTTGCTTCTTTATGGGTAAGGCAATTTTATTTCTTTGTTGTGTACAGTGGCCAAAGTTATCAGTTTTGAGCACGGCCAGAGGATTCAGTATATAAGTGGCTGAATACACTTTTCAGTGGCTGTATTTCTTTATTGGTGTTGGGAGTTGCATTGCTCAATCAGTTCATATAAAAGTTTTGCTAACAATAACACAGTAAGCACACCACATGCAGTTAGAACACGGAACACGACAATTCGAGTTTTGTATGCATTCCCAGTTCAGGAATTCATTTAAGTATTTCAATAACTCATAAAGAACGTTACAGTACCTTAGGACGCGTGGTATCCACTGCAGCAATGCCTATAGTGTCTACGTATGCGTGACGGACACATATGACAGAGAACAGATGGACCCGTAACTCAAGACAATTTGGTTCTGCGTATATCATTATAGGTACTTTTATTCTTGTTTTGACCAACAGAATACTACCTCTGTAGGAATATGTGACACTTGTTTTTAAGTGTAGGTGGACTCAGCCCAAACAGATGCTGCTCACACGTCTTTCATGCGACGTCTACTGTTAATGGACAGCGTCACTTTATTTCCTGTTACGAACAAAATTGTTTTTAAAGCGGTACTGTGTCATTCGGTTGCGTGGTCCAAAATTAATCTAGTTCAAACTCTTACTCTTACTCTCCTGGCCCCAGAAACCGCATTCGGTTTTTGGCCTTGTCAAGTAGCGTCTTACACAGTATTCTGTCTTCGGCATCTTCTTTCTTTGCTCCCAGTACCTGGAGATCCTTGGCAACCTTGTCTCTCCATCTTAGTTTCGGCCTGCCTAGACGTCTTCGTCCTTCCTGTTTACTATCTGAGACTTCTCTCAGTAAAGGCCCCTGCTCTCCTCTACAGACGTGGCCGACCCATCATAGTCTTCTTGTCTTGGCTTCTGTAACTACATCTGGTTCATTGTCTAGCTCCCTGAGCTCCCTGTTCTTTCTTCTTCGCCATTCTCCTCCCTCATAGATTGGTCCAAATATATTTCGCAGCATTTTATTCTCAAAAACTTTTATATTTCTCTCCGTGCATTTATCTATTCTCCATATTTCCGCCCCATGTAGTAATGCTGGTGTGATTATGGTTTTATATATTCTTACATTCATTACTCTTGCAAAAGTTTTAGATGACAATAGTTTGTTGGATGAGGATGATCATCTGGATTCAGCTTTGATCCTCGCCTCTATTTCTTGCTTCTCATCGTTTTTTTGCTTACTACTACCAAGACATTTAAACTCATCTACATCTTCAAACATGTGGTTATCAATCTGCAGAGTTTCCCATCTTATTGTTACATAATTTCTTTCTACCCTCATGAAATTTGGTTTCTCATCATTTACTTCTAATCCAACTTTTTTTGCTTTTTGAAAGAGTCCTTTTGACGGTATTGTAAGGTCATCCGGGTTATCACCGATTAGTGCTATCACATCTGTAAAGGCCAGAACATTTATTTATTCCTCTTTTAATTCCCTCTTCGGCTTCACTTCCTTCCAGCGCTTCCTGTTGAATTAGTCTACTTCAACGGAGCCCTTTTGAAATACTAAATATTTTCCGCAGTCCCAAAATAGACAAAACTTGGTTACATGTTCAGTCTTTAATTATAATCACTTAATGAAAATCATACAAAAACAGGTACCTTATACACCAATGACTCCTACAACAATACACAGCATACGTAATACAATACACAAAATAACACTTTATCGAGTCTATTGTAAATTGGTAAAATTGTTTCCGTTTAATGGAAGGTATGACACTGTTATTTTTATATTCTTGACCAACTGTTTAATGGCAGGCTTGTTAGAAGCGAGATGAAGACGCATGTCAGGTTCAGCGTCGTGTCTTCTGAGGTATTTTGTCTTTGTAGCTGCATATGCTGAGAGACCCGTTTCACATAAGTATGTTGTTGGGCAAGTTGTGGATATTCATAACGAACTCTGCACCAAAATTCATCAACAGTCATTGTTTTGAACAAGGATCCTATGTTTGCATCTGGTTATTTCTAAAATTGTAAGACATTTCCAGGGGCAGATGTGGACTCTGACCACAATCTATTGGCTATGAACTGAAGATTAAAACGGAAGAAACTGCAAAAAGGTGGGAATTTAGGGAGATGGGACCTGGATAAACTGAAAGTACCAGAGGTTGTACAGAGTTTCAGGGAGAGCGTGAAGGAACAATTGACAAGAATGGGGGAAAGAAATACACTAGAAGAAACATGGGTAGCTTTGAGGGATGAAGTAGTGAAGGCAGCAGAGGATCAAGTAGATAAAAAGATGAGGACTAGTAGAAATCCTTGGGTGACAGATGAAATACTGAATTTCATTGATGAAAGGAGAAAATATAAAAATGCAGTAAATGAAGCAGGCAAAAAGTAATACAAACGTCTCAAAAATGAGATCGACAGGAAGTGCAAAATGGCTAAGCAGGGATGGCTAGAGGACAAATGTAAAGATGTAGAGGCTGATCTCACTGGGGGTAAGATAGATACTGCCTACAAGAAAATTAGAGAGACCTTTGCAGAAAAGAGAATCACTTGTATGAATATCAAGAGCTCAGATGGAAACCCAGTTCTAAGCAAAGAAGGGAAAGCAGAAAGGTGGAAGGAGTATATCGAGGGTTTATACAAGGGCGATGTACTTGAGGACAATGTTCTGGAAATGGAAGAGGATGAAGATGAAATGGGAGATATGATACTGCGTGAAGAATTTGACAGAGCACTGAAAGACCTGAGTCGAAGCAAGGCCCCGCGAGTAGACAACACTCCATTAGAACTACTGACAGCTTTGGGAGAGCCAGTCCTGACAAAACTCTACCATCTGGTGAGCAAGATGTGCGAGACAGGCGAAATACCCTCAGACTTCAAGAAGAATATAGTATAATAATATAATAATTCCGATCCCAAAGAAAGCAGGTCTTGACAGATGTAAAAATTACCGAACTATCAGTTTAATAAGTCACGGCTGCAAAATACTAACGCGAAGTCTCTACAGACGAATGGCAAAACTGATAGAAGCCGACCTCGGGGAAGATCAGTGTGGATTCCGTAGAAATATGGGAACACGTGAGGCAATACTGACCCTACGACGTATCTTAGAAGCTAGATTAAGGAAAGGCAAACCTACGTTTCTACCATTTGTAGACTTGGAGAAAGCTTTTGACAATGTTGACTGGAATACTCTCTTTCAAATTCATAAGGTGGCAGGGGTAAAATACAGGGAGCGAAAAGCTATTTACAATTTTTACAGAAACCAGATGGCAGTTATAAGAGTCGAGGGACATCAAAGTTATTGAAAGTTATTAAAATCCATGGAGAAGAAATAAAAACTTTGAGGTTTGCCGATGAGATTGTGATTCTGTCAGAGACGGCGAGGGACTTGGAAGAGCAGTTGAACGGAATGGATAGTGTCTTGAAAGGAGGATATAAGATGAACATCAACAAAAGCAAAACAAGGATAATGGAATGTACTCGAATTAAACCGAGTGATTCTGAGGGAATTAGATTGGGAAATGAGACACTTAAAGTAATAAAGGAGTTTTGCTATTTGGGGAGCAAAATAACTGATGATGGTCGAAGTAGAGAGGATATAAAATGTGGACTGGCAATGGCAAGGAAAGCATTTCTGAAGAAGAGAAATTTGTTAACATCGAGTATAGATTTAAGTGTCAGGAAGTCGTTTCTGAAAGTATTTGTATGGAGTGTAGCCATGTATGGAAGTGAAACATGGACGATAAATAGTTTGGACAAGAAGAGAATAGGATCTTTCGAAATGTGGTGCTACAGAAGAATGCTGAAGATTAGATGGGTAGATCACATAACTAATGAGGAAGTATTGAATAGGATTCGGGAGAAGAGAAGTTTGTGGCACAACGTGACTAGAAGAAGGGATCGGTTGGTAGGACATGTTCTGAGGCATCAAGGGATCACCAGTTTAGTACTGGAGAGCAGCGTGGAGGGTAAAAGTCGTAGAGAGAGACCAAGAGATGAATACACTAACAAGGGAGCCTCCCCATCGCACCCCCCTCAGATTGAGTTATAAGTTGGCACAGTGGATAGGCCTTGAAAAACTGAACACAGATCGATCGAGAAAACAGGAAGAAGTCGTGTGTAACTATGAAAAAATAAGCAAAATATACAAACTGAGTAGTTGATGTGCAAGATAAATAACATAATGGACACGCTGAGCTCAAGGGCGCGGTGGTCCTGTGGTTAGCGTGAGCAACTGCGGACCGAAAGGTCCCTGGTTCAAATCTTCCCTCGAGTGAAAAGTTTAATTTATATTTTCAGTTTATGTGACGAACTCTTATGTTTTCATCATTTTTTGCGAGTGATTATCACATCCGCAAGAAAACCTAAATCGGGCAGGGTAGAAGAATCTTTTTACCCATTCGCCAAGTGTACAAGTTAGGTGGGTCGACAACATATTACTGTCATGTGACGCACATGCCGTCACCAGTGTCGTATAGAATATATCAGACGTGTTTTCCTGTGGAGGAATCGGTTGACCTATGACCTTTCGATCAAATGTTTTCGGTTCCCATCGGGGAGGCACGTCCTTTCGTCTACTAATCGCACGGTTTTGCGGTGCGGTCGCAAAACACAGACACTAAACTTATTACAGTGAACAGAGACGTCAATGAACGAACGGACAGATCATGACTTCGCTAACCACGGGACCACGGCGCTCCTGGGCCCAAATAGTCCTTGATGTTGCCTATCTTGCGCATGGACTACTCAGTTTGTATATGTTACTAATTTTTTTCCTAGTTCCACACAACTGCTTCCTGTTTTCTCGATTGATCCGTGTCCAGTTTTTCAAGGCCTATCCACTGCGCCAACTTATAACTAAATCTGAGGGG
This sequence comes from Schistocerca serialis cubense, assembly GCF_023864345.2. Lineage (NCBI taxonomy): Eukaryota > Metazoa > Arthropoda > Insecta > Orthoptera > Acrididae > Schistocerca > Schistocerca serialis. The sequence goes on from NC_064644.1 coordinate 98,914,417, forward strand.
GGTGCAATGGGGAGGTTCCCTTGTAAGCAGATTCAGAAGGATGTAGGCTCCAGTAGGTACTGGGAGATGAAGAAGCTTGCACAGGATAGAGTAGCGTGGAGAGCTGCATCAAACCAGTATCAGGACTGAAGACCACCACAAACATTTCTAAAAAGGGATACACAGGTTACGTTTGATATATTTTCTGGCTTCTGCAGATTCGGTGCAAAAGGGTACTGTGCCGATGAATTCATTTTCAGTTTAGTATTCTGGTCTTCAGGTAAATACGCCTCAAAAGATGCGTACATGTCACGGAGAATTTGGACCAATTCTTCAAATACACTCCTGGAAATGGAAAAAAGAACACATTGACACCGGTGTGTCAGACCCACCATACTTGCTCCGGACACTGCGAGAGGGCTGTACAAGCAATGATCACACGCACGGCACAGCGGACACACCAGGAACCGCGGTGTTGGCCGTCGAATGGCGCTAGCTGCGCAGCATTTGTGCACCGCCGCCGTCAGTGTCAGCCAGTTTGCCGTGGCATACGGAGCTCCATCGCAGTCTTTAACACTGGTAGCATGCCGCGACAGCGTCGACGTGAACCGTATGTGCAGTTGACGGACTTTGAGCGAGGGCGTATAGTGGGCATGCGGGAGGCCGGGTGGACGTACCGCCGAATTGCTCAACACGTGGGGCGTGAGGTTTCCACAGTACATCGATGTTGTCGCCAGTGGTCGGCGGAAGGTGCACGTGCCCGTCGACCTGGGACCGGACCGCAGCGACGCACGGATGCACGCCAAGACCGTAGGATCCTACGCAGTGCCGTAGGGGACCGCACCGCCACTTCCCAGCAAATGAGGGACACTGTAGCTCCTGGGGTATCGGCGAGGACCATTCGCAACCGTCTCCATGAAGCTGGGCTACGGTCCCGCACACCGTTAGGCCGTCTTCCGCTCACGCCCCAACATCGTGCAGCCCGCCTCCAGTGGTGTCGCGACAGGCGTGAATGGAGGGACGAATGGAGACGTGTCGTCTTCAGCGATGAGAGTCGCTAATGCCTTGGTGCCAATGATGGTCGTATGCGTGTTTGGCGCCGTGCAGGTGAGCGCCACAATCAGGACTGCATACGACCGAGGCACACAGGGCCAACACCCGGCATCATGGTGTGGGGAGCGATCTCCTACACTGGCCGTACACCACTGGTGATCGTCGAGGGGACACTGAATAGTGCACGGTACATCCAAACCGTCATCGAACCCATCGTTCTACCATTCCTAGACCGGCAAGGGAACTTGCTGTTCCAACAGGACAATGCACGTCCGCATGTATCCCGTGCCACCCAACGTGCTCTAGAAGGTGTAAGTCAACTACCCTGGCCAGCAAGATCTCCGGATCTGTCCCCCATTGAGCATGTTTGGGACTGGATGAAGCGTCGTCTCACGCGGTCTGCACGTCCAGCACGAACGCTGGTCCAACTGAGACGCCAGGTGGAAATGGCATGGCAAGCCGTTCCACAGGACTACATCCAGCATCTCTACGATCGTCTCCATGGGAGAATAGCAGCCTGCATTGCTGCGAAAGGTGGATATACACTGTACTAGTGCCGACATTGTGCATGCTCTGTTGCCTGTGTCTATGTGCCTGTGGTTCTGTCAGTGTGATCATGTGATGTATCTGACCCCAGGAATGTGTCAATAAAGTTTCCCCTTCCTGGGACAATGAATTCACGGTGTTCTTATTTCAATTTCCAGGAGTGTACTTCATTTGGTAATTCTGCTGTCTCACCAACCAACACAGTGTTAAAAAGCTTTCTATTTCTCTTTTGCCAACACAGACAATCCAAAAAAGGATTATTTTTGGGTCGCGTTTATTTTGTTGTTAGTATTGAAAACTGTTCGATGTTGACTCTGATCCATTTGCGAGACGAATTTCCTGTGTTGGAGGCGACCAACTAGCTCTTCTTGGATACAGCCTCTGAGATCGTTAATTCGACTCGAAACAGTGTCATTCGAAATGACTCTGTAGAAAGATGCTTTACAGATTTTTCATCCAGCATACATTGTGTTATGTCTACCGTACATGGCTTCGTTAAATTATCAGCAGTAGTGTACAGTTCGCCGACTTGTGCGATGCCATCGTGGCTTCCTCATTCACAGTTTGGGTTGTATATTTTGTACTTTTTGACATCTTTCTTATGTATAAACAGTTGTTGATTCTTGTCTTTGCAATCAGGGTGTATAGTTCCTACACGCTGGTAAATCTTAGATTCCATGTAACTGTTTGGAAATAGTTTGCTGCAGAAAATGCAGTGAGATGAGCCGTTACAACCAAAAAATCCGAGATTGATGTAAGATTCGTCATCGTTCCTTTTTTTCAACTTTAGTGAGTCGTTACTCATCTACCACCTTGAAACTATGGAGCTTGAAGCCGTTACATCACCTTCTGGAATCTCAACTTTGATCGTAAATAGTACAGGTTGTTGCCGCATTTTCCGAGCTCACCACCTTTTGTACTTTTGATGCAAGATTTTGTTGCAGTAGTTTTGCTTCTTAAAATCAACAGTTTAATTTTAAAATATGGCAAACGTAGAATAATATCGACACGATGTATCGAATTTCAACTGTAGTCAATAGCAAACACAAATCGTATATACTGCGGTCGGAGAGTGGTACGCGGATTCGGCGTGCCTGATTGGACTGCGCGTAGCGGTCGTGAACGACGGTAGAAACTGTACTCTGCGCTGCGTGGCGCGGGTTTATAAAGCTCCGGGCGGAGAAGCGGAGACAGCGAAGCTACGAAACCCTTCATAAATGAAATGTATTCAAAAATGGCTCTGAGCACTATGGGACTTAACTTCTAAGGTCATCAGTCCCCTAGAACTTAGAATTACTTAAACCTAGCTAATCTAAGGACATCACACACATCCATGCCCGAGGCAGGATTCGAAATGCATTCGCAGTGGCGAATAGGAACAACCATCAGCTGTATAAGGGAATAATGGCAGTGAAATACTGTGCCGGACCGGGACTCAAACCTGGATTTCCCGCTTTACGCGAGCGGTCGCCTTAACCGTTCTGGCTATCCGTGCACCGCTCACAGCCATGCATACCTGTCCGAATGTATATTGCATCGTTCTTCTTACAAGGGAACCTCTCCGTCGCATCCCCCTCAGATTTAGTTATAAGTTGGCACAGTGGATAGGCCTTGAAAAACTGAACACAGATCAATCGAGAAAACAGGAAGAAGTTGTGTGGAACTATGAAAAAAATTAATAAAATATACAAACTGAATAGTCCATGGGCAAGATAGGCAACATCAAGGAGAACGTGAGCTCTGGAGCGCCGTGGTCCTGTGGTTTGTGTGAATAGCTGCTGAACTAGAGGTAGTTGGTTCAAGTCTTCCCTCGACTGAAAATTTTGTTTTCGCAAAGTTATGATCTGTCCGTTGGTTCATTGACGTCTCTGTTCACTGTAATAAGTTTAGTGTCTGTGTTTTGCGACCGCACTGCAAAACCGTGCGATTAGTAGACGAAAGGACGTGCCTATCCAATGCGAACCGAAAACATTTGATCGCAAGGTCAACCGATTCCTCCACAGGAAAACACGTCTGATATATTCTATTCGACACTGGTGACGGCATGTGCGTCACATGACAGGAATATGTTGGCGGCCCACCTAAATTGTACACTTAGCGAATGGGTAAAATGATTCTTCTACCTTGCCCGATTTAGGTTTTCTTGTGGATGTGATAATCACTCCCAAAAAAGTGATGAAAACATAAGAGTTTGTCACATAAATTGAAAATAAAAAATTAAAATTTTCACTTTAGGGAAGACTTGAACCTACAACCTCTCGTTCCGTAGCTGCTCTCGCTAACCATGAGACCACGGCGCTCCGTGAGTTCCATTGTCCTTGATGTTGCTTATCTTCACATGGACTACTCAGTTTGTATATTTTACTAATTTTTTCATAGTTCCACACAACTTCTTCCTGTTTTCTCGATTGATCTGTGTTCAGTTTTTCAAGGCCTATCCACTCTGCCAACTTATAACTAAATCTGAGGGGGGTGCGATGGGGAGGTTCCCTTGTTAGTAACACAGGCAGTGTAATATCGTAGAAATCCTCATAGGTGTTTGTGGATGACGGAGATGGTGAGGGCTTAGTGGAATATTTGCGGCGTGTGTAGGTAGAGAGGGGGCAGCGAGGTAGACAGACAGACAGACAGACAGAGACAAAGAGAGAAAGAAAGCGTCAGCACGGATGCTGTGGCGTGTGTAGTGAAATACATTAAATCGCCGCGTATCTACTCGTAAAGGCTCAATTTTTTTGTTGTTGCTGTTTTTGATCGTAGTATTATTGTAGATTTATTATGGTGCTAGTCGCCTCATTTTAGGCTATTATGCACTGAGAGAAAAAAAAGTATCTTTTATAACACTTATATTTAGAAGAGTTGTTTCTCACAGTGCGTGACAAGATTTGACGTGTTTCATTCTTTAGGTTGATATTATTTTGGCGAAGCCCTCGTAGAGGCCTTGTGGAAGCTCGGAAGCTGAGAAGCACACTTCTGGTATCGCTGGTCTAGAGCAGTGATGTAAAATTCCTGGGCATTTATAAATTGGGGTAAATTCCCACGATAAATGACTGGGCAAATGCGCCCTTCCGTGGTACGACAAGCTGGAGTGCTAGTAAAAGAAAACCTTGCTTCTCTCTTCTTTCCTTTCGTTCCAAGTAATGTTCAAATGCGTGTGAAATCTTATGGGACTTAACTGCTAAGGTTATCAGTCCCTAAGCTTACACACTACTTAACTTAAATTATCCTAAGGACAAACACACACACATCAATGCCTGAGGGAGGACTCGAACCTCCGCCGGGACCTTCTAAGTAAAAAAGGCAATGAATGACATACATGTGTTTAAATGCAAACATTTACTATCTTCTAATAAGGGGGGTATCTCCCCATATCTTATTTTAATTGGTAAATTACACGTTCTAGGAGTAAAAACTCTAAAAAAGTACTTTTTTTTGTAAACACCAAGATTTTCGGCACTCAAAACTGCTGTGGACAAATTTTCGGGCAAATGCCCATTTATAAATATCTTGCCCACAGGAAAGTTCTCGTGCTCAAATTATTCTTGCGACTGAGAGCTAGCTGAAGTAGGAAGCTCTCAGATATTCAGCGAGTCGTGGAACGCATATCGGATAGACAGATTAGAGCCCGTAGGAGGGGGAGGTTTCATTGCAGTTGACAAAAATATTGTCTCTATCGAGGTCGAAGTTGACTGTGACAGTGAAATCGTGTGGTCGCGTATAACAGATGTAGGTGAAACTACGTTAATTGGTGGGTGTTTATGCCGGCCACCCGATTCCGCTGTGGCAGTTCTAGAGTCATTCAAAGTAAGTCTACAGCCAATAGCGCGTAAATACTCAGCTCATGCAGTACTAGTTCGAGGCGACTTTCACCTGCCGAGAATAGACTGGGATGACTATGGATTGATTGCGAGGGGTACAGGCAGACAGACATACGAAATACTTTTGAACATGTTTTCTCAAAATTGTCTTGAGCAGATAGCTCGGCAACCCACACGCAGTGAAAATTTTCTTAGATCTTGTAGCTACAAATAGGCTGGACCTTATCGACAATGTCAGTAGAGAAACGGGGATTAACAATCATGATGTCATTACAGCAACTATGATAACGAAAGGTAATAAATCAGTCAAGAAGACTAGCAGAATTTTTCTGCTAGACACAGCAGATAAGTAGTTATTAACGTAACGTCTTACTTAGACAGTGAACTGGCATCACTTAATACCAGTGGATGTAGAGGTATTATGGGCAAAGTTTAAGTAGCTTATAAATCGTAGTCTGGAGAGCTACATGCCTAGTAAGTGGATAGAGGATGTAAAAGACCCACCATTGTTTAATAACGAAATCCGTAAGACGCTGAGAAAACAGAGGTTCTTTTCTCTCTCTCTAGGTTCTTTTCTTTTGTGGCAGTTTACTAATACACAGCGTCACCGGTTCAGATCCGGTCCAACTGTCTCTGTGGACAAGTGCGAGGAATCTCAAAGCAACGGCTGAGTAACAGTCGAACATAGCACGTTGAAGGTGTGGCTGTGGAACTTTAAGTTCCGTGCCACCCTCCGACGGTGGAAGTACAGAGGAGGGGTGCAGTAATGCGCCAACTCTGTGCTCAAAGAAAAAAGTGGCTGGACGAGAACAGGCCACTGCTAGTGTCTATGAAAACGGACAGAAAAACGTGGTCGTATTGGGCCTATCGTCAGTCATAGCCCGGATTCGAGTCCTCTAGGATGATGAGTGGAACGGCGTGTCGGTGGCAGCGCCATGGAACTGTGGTGCACTCTAGGTTCAACAGTGGACGCACAAACGATGTCAAGCGTTAGTGAAAAGATCTAAGCGCGAAGCATACAACAACTACCACCGTCACACCTTAGCAAAAGATCTGACGGAGAACCAAGAAAATTATGGCCGTATGTTTAAGGGGAGTTGAAAAAGAAACGAGTCGGAGTCTGGAATGCGCAAACCGGTGACAGGAGGGTAATATCGTGGCGTGTGTGACGAAGTGTGGTTGCGACCAGACCGTGGAAGTTCACAGTCCGTATTTAGATGGCACGAGTGCATGTCACGTGGCTAAACAGAGCTAGCAGCAGTATGCATCAACCGATCAACGCTGCCAGTCGCATTGGAAACAGTGACATGGAGGAGCCAAAAGGAAAGAGGTGTTGTTCATTTTCTGACAGCGGAAAGAGTACGAGGAACGGACGTTCATCGACGAATGTCACAAGTGTACGGCGAACACTGCATGTCCCTTTCAAGGGTCAAGGCGTGGCACAAGCCGTTCAGGGTAGGACGGATGTCGTTAGCCGATGATGCACAGTCTGGAGCCGCGCACTGCACTACCGATGACATCGTCCAGCTGGTGGATGCACTCATTATCCAGGACCACCGAGTGACAGTGAAAGTCACAGCGGCCGTGGTCGGACTGAGCGTCGGAAGTGTTCACACCACCATCAAGGAACGACTGCACATGCGCAACGTGTGTGCCCAATGGGTGCCCCACAGTCTTCAAGCATATCAGGAAGCATGTCGAACGGCCCACTGCCTTGCTCATCTGCAGCACTATGCTCCGGAAGGGAAAGCGTTACTGGCACGAGTGGTGGCTGGAGATGAGTCTTGGTGTCATCACTTCGAACCGGAGTCAAAACTACAAAGTGTCCACTGGAAGCATCCAGGGTCACCACCACCAAAAAAAGAGAAGTCCATCCACACGAGTACAGGAAAAGTTATGCTGACGTTCTTCTTCGACCATGATGGCCCCATTCTGATTCACTTCCTGCAGCACGGGACAACAGTGAATGCTCAGTGTTACTCGCAAACCTTCACCACCCTTCGTCAAGCGATTAAATCAAAACGACCAGGCAATCTCACCCGAGGGGTCATTCTGGTCCACGACAGTGAAAAGCCTCATACGGCCAACATAGTAGCGGCACTCCTGCATAAATTGAAATGGGAGGTTCTCGGCCACCCTCCATACAGTCCGAACCTCTCTCCCTGTAATTACGCCATTTTTGGTACCTTTAAGAGGCTCCGAGGGGCAAACGAGTCATCTCGGACGACGACGTCCAGCTATACGTGAAGAACTGGTTAAGACCGCAGCCCTGGGAATTTTATGAGACAGCTATTCACCACCTTGTGTCACAGTAGGACAAGTGTCTCAACAGCCAGGGTCAGTACTTCTAACATACGGGTACTGGTTTCTGTAATTATGCCTCCGGCTCGTTTCTTTTTGAACGCCCCTTATTTAAGTGTTAAGAGGGTCTAAGGCTTCCATTCAGTCCCTTGTTTACCAGTCTGGTGTGGCAGTTGAAGATAGTAAAACCAAAGCCGAAATACAAACTTAACGATAAAGAAATCGCCCACACAGGAGAACTGTACAAATGTACTGTCATTTGACCATCGGACAGACTCCGGTATGGACGACATAGAAATAAACGTACCTGGCGTAGAGAAGCAACTTAAAGCTTCGAAAACAAATAAATCACCAGGTCCAGATAGAACCCCAGTTCGATTTTACAAAGCGTACTCTATGACCCTGGCCGCTTACCTTGCTTGCATCTATCGTGAATCTCTCTCCCAGCACAAAGTCCCAAGCGACTGGAAAAAAGCGAAGGTGACTCCAGTACATAAGAAAGGTAAAAGATCGGACCCGCAAAATTACAGAACAACAACACTAACTTATGTTTGCTACAGAATCCTTGAATACATTCTCAGTTCGAATATAATAAAATTTGTTGAGAGTGAGAAGTTTATGTCCACGAATCAGCACGGTTTTAGAAAGCACCGCTCGTGCTAAACTCAGCTTGCCCTTTTGTCATTTGATACACTGAGAAAAACTAATGAGGAGCAACAGGTAGATTCCATGTTTCTATATTTCCAGAACGTATTTGACACGGTGTTCCAATGCAGGTTGCTAACGAAGGTACGAGCGTATGGAGTAAGTTCACAGATATGTGAGTGGCTCGAAAACTTCTTAAGTAACAGAACCCAGTATGTTGTCCTCGACGACGAGTGTTCACCAGAGTTAAGGGTATCGTCAGGAGTGCCCCAAGGAAGTGTGATGGGACCGCTGTTACTTTCTGTAGACACAAATGATTTGGCGGACACGGTGGGCAACAGTCTGCGGTTGTTTTCAGATGATTCCGTGGTATATGGTAAGGTGTCGAGGTTGAGTTACTGTAGGAAGATACAAGACGACTTAGACAATTTTACCAGTTGATGTGATGAATGACAACTACCCCCAAATGTGGAAACGCGTAAGTTAATGTGGATGAGTAGGAAGAACAAACCAGTAATACCAAGATACAATATTACTGGCTTCCAGCTTGAGACAGCCAAGTGGTTTAAATACCTGGGCGTAACGATGGCTCTGAGCACTATGCGACTTAACTTCTGAGTCATCAGTCGCCTAGAACTTAGAACTAATTGAACCTAACTAACCTAAGGGCATCACACACATCCAGGCCCGAGGCAGGATTCGAACCTGGGACCGTAGTGGTCGCTCGGCTCCAGACTGTAGCGCCTAGAACCGCACGGCCACTCCGGCCGGCTGGGCGTAACGTAGCAAAGCTATATGAGATGGAACGAGCATGTGAAAACTGTGGTAGGGAAGCCAAATGGTCGACGTCGGTTTATTTGGAGAGTTTTAGGAAAGATTGGTTGACCTGTAAAGGAGACCGCATGTAGCACGTGGTGCGACCTATTCTTGACTACTGCTCAAGTGGTTGGGATCCGTACCAGGTCGGATTGAAGGAAGCCACTTCAGAAGAGAGCGGCTAGATTTCTTACCGGTATGTTCGAACAAAACGTATTTGTTACGAAGACGCTTCTGGGCTTCAAATGGTAATCCCGAATCCCTGGAGTAAAGGCGGCGTTCTTTTCGAGAAACACTATTAAAAATTTTTAGAGAATCGGCATTTGAAGTTGACTGCCGAACGATTCTACTGCCGCCAACATACATCGCTTGTAAGGACAACGAAGGTAAGATACGAGAGGCGTATAGACAGTCGTTTTTCCCTCGCCCTGTTTACGAGTGGTACAGGATGGGAAATGACAAGGACATGGAACGAGCATGTGAAAACTGTGGTAGGGAAGCCAAATGGTCGACGTCGGTTTATTTGGAGAGTTTTAGGAAAGATTGGTTGAACCGTAAAGGAGACCGCATGCTCAAGTGGTTGGGATCCTTAAGGTGCCTTGCGGAGTATTTATATATAGGTATATATAGATCTAGAATTTTCCCGGCCCACTTCACTAGTCTAGCGAGATAGTCGTCTTATCGATGTGTATTAGGAAATACAGTATAACCAGTGAAAACTGAGACAGATGAAAGTATACGACGAGGAAAGCAAAAGCCATCTAGCAATTATCGGTCCACAAATGAGCGATTCGATTTGCGAGGTACCTGTAAGCGAGTGGCTACGACGTGCTATTGATTTAAATCCTACTTAGTATAAACATATCTGATATATAACCTGTTCGATTGAGACCCATTTAATTGGGCTCGAACTTTACCCACGGCTCACGGCTTGTGAACGTGGTACCTACATGATGAGGTACCGGCATATTTTGCTGATGACGTAAGGTGACATTCAACATGTCACAAACAACGCAGCAACTTGGATGGTCGGACACAGGGTTCTTATTCACAATCGATCAGCCATTTTCAGTGATTATTACTCATATTTAGGACCAGGCCATCAAACTATAAGCTTTCATAAGAACTATGTAGAATAACTGGACAACTGGCTGAACACAATGAACACACCACCATAACTAAGACCAAAGAAAAGAGAAAAATGAAGCTAAAGAAGAAGGAAGGAAGGAAGGAAATGAAATCTGCAGCAATGGTAGGTTAAATCTGAAATGTGAAATGTGCCTAGCTTTCAGAAATAAATAAGGATGAGTCTGCCTTACTGCAAGTACAAATTGTTATTTTGCTTTAATACCTACACATGTTTCCGCACAGTTGTAGCATCCTCAGTAGGCTTTTTCCTTTTATTTTTCCTGGAGTACAAGCATACAGATTATATTTAGGTTACGAAATTCTTAACCGAGTTCGATTGATTTGGGGGAGGGGAAGATGGGACCAAACAGCGAAGTCATCGGTCCCATCGAATTAGGGAAGGACGGGGAAGGAAGCCGGTCGTGCCCGTTCAAAGGAAGCATCCTGGCATTTGCCTGAAGCGATTTAGGGAAATCGTGGAAAACCTAAATCAGGATGGCCGGATGCGAGTTTGAACCGCCATCCTCCCGAATGCGAGTCCAGTGTGCTAACCACTGCGCCAGCTCGCTCGGTAGGAAATATGCTGTAGAGGATTCTTTTATTTAAATTACATACGAACTTTACCTTTTATTTTACATCCTGTATATCATTTAGCTGCCAACCGAAATCACCCACAGGTTTTACTTACTACACCAATCGTCTGCGAGGATATGGAATGTTAGGATATAGTCTGCATTGAATGTTTGCTTACGATCAGATCTTTCAAATATATTCGGTCAAAATTGTGGCGTATGTCCCTTTTTGGCCTTACCATTGACGTATTTGGCTTGTCCTGACCTGTAGCTGGTTTGTATTTGTATGCCAAACGTGTCTTAATTTTGATGTAGAAGACAGCCAAAGTTGCAAGATTCAGTTTTTTTATGTAATTAATGACTGATTTCGGGTTATCTCAACGCATTTTCAAATTACCGAAACGAACAAAATGGTATATTCCGTAACAACATGCCAAAAATATTAAGATAGTAGATACACACACGCATCAAAGTCGAATGTTTGACCTGACAATATGCATGGAAGAACTTCACTTTGATATATGTGTACGTACAATTTTAACATAGTTCGCATGCCATTTTGTCTCTTTGTATGATTTGCAAATGATCCAGCTAACACAAAACTAGTCATCAACTAAATAAAAAGTAAATAACTGAATCTTGCCACTTTTGCTGTTTTCCGCATCAAACTGGTTAACACAAGTTGCTGGCCACGTTATTAACGCAGCAAGCTGGAAATCCATAAACATGTTTTTGGTTTTCGTGAAGTCGGAATGACCTGTGGACATCGGTTAATTATTTTTTTTTTAGCTTATGTATGGAGAAGTATTTGGAGTATATTACGATTCGTATTTTAATACCGTTCACTCACATTTTCGCCCTCTCATTTATAAAATCTGATTGTTTTGGCTTCAAATGGCTCTGAGCACTATGGGACTTGACATCTGAAGTCATCAGTCCCCTAGAACTTAGAACTACTTAAACCTAACTAACCTAAGGACATCACACATATCCATTCCCGAGGTAGGATTCGACCTGCGACCGTAGCGGTCGCGCGGTTCCAGACTGTAGCGCCTAGAACCGCTCTTCCACCCCGGCCGGATCTGACTGTTGTTTCTGTGGCTTGGACACTGTACAATTTTCGCTTTTACTGCGCTTTTGACTGTCATTTATTTCACTGTTTTGTTTTCTTTTGACGGTGGCGAACTTTGAATTTGAACCGTTTGTTTTTGTGTGTGTGTGTGTGTGTGTGTGTGTGTGTGTGTGTGGGTGGGTGTGTGTTTTGTGTGTGTTGTTCGATAGTTCGTTTATAGTGCTGAACGAGCTTGCACTCACATCACGGAAGAAATTCCCGATGCATCACAAGGCAAAATTGTCGTTTTACTTCTAAATGTAATATTTTGTTGTGATATCACTGTTCACAGTAATCTATAAAATTATGAACAGATTTTATTTTTAAAAACTGTCATTCTGGGGTGATCTCAATAGAGAACTGTACAACACTCCCTTTGGTACTATTGAAGCATGGGAGCAGCATTATAAAATCTTATCAATATTTACGAGATAGTGTGGAGGTGTTTGAAGGAATTCGTAACATATTGCAGAGAGGAGTGGATGGTTCCATCCATGTGCTACATCGAGACATGAGAGTACTGTAAATGGTAAAATGTAACGTGCTGAAATATGGGTTTCTAGTTAACCTAGGATATAGGTGAATTCTGAATCGTATTATACGCGATTTTATCGAAAAGTTTTACAATTCAGCTACGCTTATGTACTTACTTGGAGAGTATTTCATACTGAACTTAGCGGTGTTTCATAGCCACACACACTCGTGATTCTCTCGTAAACGGTTCGTTTTTAGGACCCTTGCCTCTCTTAACGGATCGCTTTTGCGCATGGATCGAGAAAAATGGAGTGATTTACAGGGCATAGTGCATACGGTGAGGTTCTGACCTCTGTTGGTAAACTAGTTCCACCGCTGCGGAACCGTGGGCAGACCCATTCCATCACGGGTACTTCCGCTCCAGTTACCTAATACCACCCCCCCAACCCCCCCCCCCGTCCCCTCGCCACCATACATAAAAGACGGAGTAGTTGAAACCGTCGACTCCGGACGGGATATTATATTGCACTAATTTGAATTTTAAATTAAAGCATTCGGTATGCAACGTAAACAGTGCTGGCCGCAAAGTACAGTTGACACACATTTCCCGCATCGGGTGGATGCAAACAAAACAGTTACTGCACAACGGGCTCAGAAATGTGAACGGAATAGGCGAAAATCATAAGATCGATCGGAAACCCATCACTGGACACTTAGCTTTGTGAGAAGTCCGGAGACAAAATGCAGTCGTTTCGTTGTATTCATGCTTATTACTGTAGTAAACATGGGGTGCTTCCACAGAACTATATTCATAACGTCTGAGTGTTCAGGAGGCAAAGAAGGACGTAAAAGAAAAACAGTTTAGGAAGATTAATTGCCTGAGCATCCCTTAAATCAAGTGCTACAAATTTAGTTGCCGTGATCAAAGGCAGATTAGCTACGAAGAAAAACACAGCTTATTAACGATGTTACATAGACAGCAATTTCACTATACACTTTATTATTTGATAATACCGTAGCCCATTGTCCATTATTTTTTACACTTCAGGCTTTCGACAGAATTGTTTCATTCTTCCATTTCTGTACAGTTGGTACAACCGCTCTCACTGCACATTCAATTTACAACTCAATGGAGTCCTAACACTTTGTACTAACTTAGCGAGTGCCCTTCTCCTATGAGGGCATCGAAGGTTGAACTGTAAACAGTTTTCTTTCTTTCACCTTTGTTTAATAATTTAATGTATTTGCAATCAAATTCGAAGCAGCAATCTGCAAGCAGTGTGGCATTGACATCTGCGTGATATACTACTGAATTATATACTGTAAATGCACCCAGTGTCGAAGGAGTGTGCGCCCAAAACGCTCGTGCCAACCACTGCAGAGTATAAATTCGTCTTCATCGCTCATTTTTAAGAAAATAAGTTTCGACTGCTCAGCCGGCCGGTGTGGCCGAGCGGTTCTAGGCGCTTCAGTCTGGAACCGCGCGACCGCTACGGTCGCAGGTTCGAATCCTGCCTCGGGCATGGATGTGTGTGATGTCCTTGGTAGTTTAAGTAGTTCTAAGTTCTAGGGGACTGATGCCCTCCGATGTTATATCCCATAGTGCTCCAAGCCATTTGAACCATTTTTTTTTCGACTGCTCAGGCAATCATATACAGATCTTTAAAAGTTCGTAACAACTAGTAACTCGTCACATTTAGTACAAACACTATATTGTGTCGTTAGTATGTTTGTGCTACATGTAATGAGTTACTCACTGTGACGAAATTTTATTGATCTGTGAATGACTGACTGAGTAATCGAAACCAATCATCATTTTATAAATGTGCGATTAAAAGAAATGCATTTTATATTGAAAATTAAGATTTCATAGTCCACAAATTAGATTGTATCGAGCATTGTAACGATTCTAGTCAAGTATGTGAGACCCACACCAAATAAGGGGAACAGGTGCTACGGAAAGCATAGAAAGGAGGGCAGCAGGCATTGTCGTAGAACTGTTTGATCCATGGGTCCTGAACTGCCATAGACTTGAAATTGGACAGGATACCTTCCATGGATTACTTTTTCCACAACTGATTTAACGGCACTGCTTTTGTTGTTTTCTGACAGCCTCTTAAAACAGCCTTTTCATATAAGTCGAAGTGGGAGGGCGCGAAACCTCGATTCAGACGCAGAATTTCTTACAAAAGATGGTACTTGAATTGTTATTAAGTAATTAAAATTTCATTTACAAATGCAGTGCCTTGGCTATATTCGAGCCACGTTAATTTTCCGCTGGTGAAATACTATCGCTTGACCTACACAATAACGATATATTCAATTGTAATTGCGACATTTTTTATGGCAAGTCCTGTCTCTTTTTTTACGTTGTTAGCACTTGTAGCGACATTGCACACCTGTATGATCAATGTATTGCAGTACAAATGTGATGCTCTTGCATACAGAACCGGCACAATGTGTGGGACTTCCGTTTCCGTTCCATTACGGTGAAGCAAATCTTAACGCCTGAAAACATAAAACCTAAGTGGAATTAAAATCCATGTCGTCAATGTGATGTGTGGTTCGGATGACTCTGCAACAATGACATTACGGCCCTACCAGTACAAAAAGAGCGGAATAGGGTGTGGCTACCAGACAACGTCACGGCGAGGTCGTCACGCTATCTGCTCCAACTGTGCTACGTCAGTCTTTTAGTTGCGAATACCTTTATGGTGGTAACATTGATGTCGATCAAATTTGGCTTTTCACCCGTTTCCAGTATCGTTGCATGTTTTTTGTTGACAACAAACATTACGTGAAGTTATTTCTCATTATTCATTGGTAGCGTAACATTAAAATAATCTCATAAGGAGACCAGCGAGCGATCATATTATTATTATTATTATTATTATTATTACGGTACGTGGAGTTCATAACTCAAGTATCAATATCCTGTACCAATTCGATGCAAATATCAAAAATTCACGGATATATCTTCCGTCTATGTAACTAAATGAAAAGTTTAGACCGAACATACCTCCATGAATTTTGAAGCAACTAGGAAACGACGGAAAACAGAAAAAATTACGCCTCAAAAATTATCTGAAAAATGGACTTTGTGCTGTTTTCCGAGGAATTTCAAGAAATAAAACACTCTAAAATGAAGAAGATTTTAACGACAGGCAGTGTGGCTCACTAGGCAGCGTTGGAGAATGGTAATCGGGTAATGAAACAATGACTGTTTCGAATTTCGCTGTAGTCCTTTTTCATTTTCTTTTTTTCGTGCATTTGCAATACCTACATCATTTTTTACAAAATTCACCAAATATATGCTAATTACCACATATCTAATCATTATTTTTATGAATAATGCACATCATCTTGTTTCTAAT
Source organism: Schistocerca serialis cubense (assembly GCF_023864345.2). Taxonomy (NCBI): domain Eukaryota; kingdom Metazoa; phylum Arthropoda; class Insecta; order Orthoptera; family Acrididae; genus Schistocerca; species Schistocerca serialis. The sequence goes on from NC_064644.1 coordinate 98,930,231, forward strand.
TACTAATCGGACGCAAAATTTCAGTTTCCATTGCAAATATAAATTCTTAAATATCGACATTATATAAATGATTGTTAATGAACTTCTTAAATTTTAAAAACATGATAAATTTACTAACAATCTCTCATAAACTGTCGATAATTAAGACGCTACATTTTCTATGAAAAAAATTGTGTGTTCAATATGTAATTATAAACAAGGACGCGTGGTTTTTTAATTAGAAATAATGATTAGATTTAGGTTAATTAACACATATTTGATGAACTTACATATTTAACAACTCGAACTGAACGAAAAAACGAGATATTTACACCAGGGCAAGAGTCGGACCAGCGATCCATTACTTATCATTTTTTGACGCTATCGACTTTTTTCTTCATTTCGTTCGCCATTGTTCTCAACACTTTGTCTTGGCTGACGTCACAAGAGACCCCTTGAGGTTCATCGTTGAATACATCACTGAGTTTTTGTTTTTTGATTTTTTTTTTTACAGTATCTGCACCGACTAGGCCAGTCAAGGGCATTTTTTATGCCACTGTTCCACGCACGAAAAAGGTTCAACGGGGATTCCGCTCGCGTATTCAGTAGCACTATTTCATAATAAAAGCTGAACTTCTTTCGATTACATTAATCTTGATTTTCGGTTTCATGCAGCTCTCTTAAGTAATAAATTAATTATATTTGTGTTTCTAAGTAAAGGTATAAAAGACAATTATTGTTTTAAGTTATCTATTTCTCCGTAAATTTCAAAATAATTTGCTGAAAATGCTTTCCTAAATAATAATATTACCATATGTTGATGCTGGTATTTACTAAACTTTGATCTTCAGAGGAAAGTTTCCATTGAATTTCTTCTGATTATTGACTGAAGATATGAATTATTTCCCTACGAGCGATAAATCGTTCGGGATATATTCTGTAAGACAATCTGTGAGTGTGATACTGTTAAAGCCCAAGCTGAATGTACATCGTATCACTTTCAGCCCAACATTACCAGGAAAACCGGCAGCTGTGGAGTTTTTAAAATGGTCGCTTTTATTGGTCTTCTGGGACACGTCAGTCTCATTGTAGTCACACAGCGTAGTAAATAGCCATGCATTTGTTTCATAAAAGGTAGTCATACTGCAATTTAACTGCGACGTTTCATAACGCCTTTTTTAAAAGCATGAAATATTAAACAGAGGAATTTAATTTTAGAGCACCTAAGCGTACAGACGCACCGCGAGACAAAATAAATTTTAAGGAGGTAAGCTGCGTGTGTGTGCAGTTGAGAGAGAAGGCAATGCGAGGAAGTAGGCCAGTGGTGCATTTCTCGTTCTTACGTCATAGCGTCATTCGTTTGCAACAGGGCTTCGCGATTTACGACGTCACCTACGCAAAATAAATTACGAGGGGCATACAAACTATCAGTTTAATAAGTCACAGCTGCAAAATACTAACGCGAATTCTTTACAGACGAATGGAAAAACTGGTAGAAGCTGACCTCGGGGAAGATCAGTTTGGATTCCGTAGAAATATGGGGACACGTGAGGCAATGCTGACCCTACGACTTATCTTAGAAGAAAGATTAGGGAAAGGTAAACCTACGTTTCTAGCATTTGTAGACTTAGAGAAAAGTTTTTGACAATGTTGACTGGAATACTCTCTTTCAAATTCTGAATGTGGCAGGGGTAAAAGACAGGGAGCGAAAGCCCATTTACAATTTGTACAGAAACCAGATGGCAGCTATAAGAGTCGAGGGACATGAAAGGGAAGCAGTGGTTGGGAAGGGAGTGAGAAAGGGTTGTGGCCTCTCCTCGATGTTATTCAATCTCTAAATTGAGCAAGCAGTAATGGAAACGAAAGAATAGTTCGGAGTAGGTATTAAAATCCATGGAGAAGAAACAATAACTTTGAGGTTCGCCGATGACATTGTAACTCTGTCAGAGACAGTAAAGGACTTGGAAGAGCAGTTGAACGGAATGGACAGTGTCTTGAAAGGAGGGTATAAGATGACCATCAACAAAAGCAAAACGAGGATAGTGGAATGTTGTCGAATTAAGTCGGGTGATGCTGAGGAAATTATCTTAGGAAATGAGACACTTAAAGTAGTAAAGGAGTTTTGCTATTTGGGGAGCAAAATAACTGATGATGGTCGAAGTAGAGAAGATATAAAATGTAGACTGGCAATGGCAAGGAAAGTGTTTCTGAAGAAGAGAAATTTGTTAACATCGATTATTGATTTAAGGGTCAGGAAGTCGTTTCTGACAGTATTTGTATGGAGTGTAGCCATGTATGGAAGTGAAACATGGACTATAAATAGTTTAGACAAGAAGAGAATAGAAGCTTTTGAAATGTGGTGCTACAGAAGTATGTTGAAGATTAGGTGGGTAGATCACGTAACTAATGAGGAGGTATTGAACAGAATTGGGGAGAAGAGGAGTTTGTGGCACAACTTGACTAGAAGAAGGGATCGGTTGATAGGACATGTTCGGAAGCATCAAGGGTTCACCAGTTTAGTATTGGAGGGCAGCGTGGAGGGTAAAAATCGTAGAGGGAGACCAAGAGATAAATAGACTAAACAGATTCAGAAGGATGTAGGTTGCAGTAGGTCCTGGGAGATGAAGAGCCTTGCACTGGATAGAGTAGCATGGAGAGCTGCATCAAACCAGTCTCTGGACTGTAGACCACAAAAACAACAAAAAGCAACGAAGGAGCATCTGTGCGCAGTTTATGCGCGTTGCGATGCTGATTGTGACATCGTTACAGCCCATGGGACGTGCGTTGATCACTTCGAACGGGAACAAAATGGCAGTCCATGGAGTGGACTTCTTCTCCGAAGAAAAAGTTTAAAGCCGCGCCCTCAGTCAGTAACGTTATCATGACGGTCTTCTGAGACTCTGAAGGGGGTATTCCCTTTGGTATCCTCTCTCATGATGTAACTATGAACTCCGAAGTTTACTGTGACACCGTCAGGAAACTGAAGAAACGGCTTCAGCATGATGGTCGCCACAAAAATGCAAACGAACTTGTCCTCCATGACAACGCAAGGCCTCACAAAAGTCAGCGGATCAGAGAGGAACACACAAAACTTCATTGGTCTGTTCTTCCTCGTCCGCGCTACAGTCCGGATCTCGCACCTGCCAGGTTCTCTCTGTATGGCCTAAGGACGGATGCACATGCGGCAAGCAATACCTGGGTGATGGGGATGTTGTTGATGCAGCAAGACTTTGACTCCGACGCCAAACAGTTGAGTGGTGCCATGCGTGAGTATAGGCCCTCTCATTAACGTGGAGTAAGGTCATCGCGTGGAACAGAGATTATGTTGAAAAACAGGGTTATGTAAAGAAGAGAGTGGGGAATATGATGGTGTATTGGAATCTTGAATAAAACCAACCTCGTTTCAGAAAAAAATATATCATGCCCCTAATCAATAATGTTGGATAGTTAAGGAAGAGAAAGAGAAGGGATGGGGAGACAGAGATAGATAGATAGATAGATAGATAGATAGATTTAGGTAGAAAGAAATAGAGAGAGAGAGAGAGAGAGAGAGAGAGAGAGAGAGAGAGAGAGAGAGAGAGAGAGAAGTAGTAAATCTAAAAAAGAAGGCGCACGCTTTAGGCTGTGAATAGACAGTTGACAAGAAAGTTACACAGTGTTGAACAGTCTCAGATAAAGCTTTATCAAGGATTAAGCTACTAGATTGAATCGTTGGTCCTATTCGTATCTTGTCCCACTCTGTCTCTCTATGTATCAATTAAAACCCCAATCTCGTAATCTTCGATTCATATACCAGTTTACAATTTGGGTGTTCTAGTATATCATCCATAAATGCTCCCCTACTCTATGTAACACTGCGTTTACATGTTCCTTAACTAGCTCCTTAAGTTTTGTTGTCCTTAGTAACGGATCATTTCCTGGCCACGGCTATCGACATGTGCTGGAAAGCTGGTTGCTATGTGACCGACAGTATCGGTCTCCCAGTGTCTGTGGGACTGCGGCTATTCTCCAGTCTGTACACAAAGCGCTGTATTCTCTAACCTGACCTGGCCTGACTAGGTGGTCTGCCGAGGCGAGTGTGTTTCCCACATAATGGCTGGAGTTTCCTAATACAATCTCCTGAAAGCGTCAGCAGGTGGCAGCACTTCACAGTAGCCGACCCTTGAGGCCGAGCAGTTCTAGGCGCTTCAGTCTGGAACCGCGCGACCGCTACGGTCGCAGGGTTGAACCCTTCTTCGGGCATGGGTGTGTGTGATGTCCTTATGCTAGTTAGGTTTCAGTAGTTTTAAGTTCTAGGGAACTGATGACCTCAGATGTTAAGTTCCATAGTGCTCAGAGCCATTTTTGAACTTCACAGTAGTACTAAGTGCGTTAGCAGGACATGGCCAACCGCATGCCTACTTTCTCCTCTGGAGGGTAAATGGTCGAAACTTCCGTATGTGGACATAACGTCCTGGAGCTGTGGGCAGCTCGCGAAATCGGGAGTCGGTCGGTGATCCTGGTAGGGTGCAGGAGGGGAGTTCGTGCCATCTGCCGCTGATGTGGAGAGTAATATTTCGGGAGTTTGCAGTCAGTGGTCAGTAAAGTTTTTCTCTGTGTGCGAAAAGTTCAGAACCGGGTTCCCGGGTGCAGGCGTGTGAGACCTGTAAGTCAGCTGCCTGTTTTCGAGGTCGGTCTTCATGTTTAGCCAGCGTGCACGGACTACTTAGGACGAGATCGCCTGACATAGCGTGGAGTCGCTGTCCAACTGGAGTCTTTGTCTATCGGACGAAGCGGACTTAATGGGGGTTTTTGGAAGAGAAGTGAATAAACTGCGTTTTACTCGAATGGAAAATTGAATTGTGGAGTTTTTATACACGTCCATGTCCTCTTTAACTTTAGGCCGTGATACTGTGTGATTTCCACAGTAGATGTTAGAGATTAGTCGGCGACGGTGCAGAAACTGATTGCGGAATTCGTTGTCGAATCCAGTGGTCGGATTTGAGGGTAGTAAAATGGCTACAGGACATGGAGCAGCGGTATAGCAGAAAAGACTAATTTAACCTTGTCTCTCGGGGCGTAGAAATTATCCATGTCCACCAACAAACTTTTCGGAGGGACTCTACGAAGCAATACGGCGCGTGATCAGTCTCGTCAACCGCACGGCACTAACAGTCTGTGGGCTCTAGGCCGGAGCAGCGGAGGTACTTCACCAGATGCTGCAGAAGCTCCGGGTCAGCGAAAGAGGAGAAACGTTTCACCTTCTGTGGTGCCATAGTAATAATACATTCACTGCTTCTTGGCTCGTACATAAGAAGAAATATTGACCGCCTTTGACAGCTCAACTTTAACGTTTTTAGATAACCGCATTTCACCTAGTTATAATATATATCGTCAGTCGTCTATAAGGAAATAAAAGAGAATATTCTCTTATTCGCTAGAAATTTTTCTTTCCAGTGCCTAGAACTACGCGTTTTGGTAATAACATTAAAAATAAATTTCAGAATATGGCTAACACATCACTGTTTCAAAAGCTATAAATATTTTTCTCCAGTTCTAAAACAACTAGGTGTCCCGCTACGTACATTAAAAACTCAATTGCAAAATGCGGCTAAGAGATCATTGTTTCATAAGCTATCAATAAATTGTTTCCAATGCGTAAGACAGCTGTTTTGCTAAAATCGTGAAATACAAATAAAACAGTTTCGTACGTCATTCACTTATCTACACTGACGGAAAAAATCCCAACGCAAACAAGGAGTTGTGCGGCATAAACGAAAGTTGTTTCCACATCTGAAAGATGACGTAAAATTTTTGAAAACATTATCAGTAATCTTTTATTAATATTACAATCAAAAAACACAGCCTTCATTGCACATTTATTTTAATCGGACTACCGGTTTCAATCCTTGTGGATCATCTTCACACTCCAGAACGGCAGGTCGACTTCCATGGAGCAAGCTGCGCCGACTCACGACGCTTAACTGGCTGCGTCGAACAGTTCAGCATTGTGGGTCGGCGCAGCTTGCTCCATGGAAGTCCACCTGCCGTTCTGGAGTCTAAAGATAATCCCTAAGGATTGAAACCGGTCACTCCGATTAAAAGAAATTTGCGATCAAAACTGTGTTTTTTAATTATGAAAGATGATATCTATTCAGATTTCACGACAGTTGCATTAGATTGATGCTGCTTTAAATAAGCGCTCTAACGGTCATGAGCGTTATTTACCTTTGATATTGGACGTAATGAGTTGATGTTAATCAAGAATGCTTTTAAGCGACAAAGACACCAGTGTCAACACCTCACTATGTTTGAACGATGTCGTGTAATAGCGCTACGAGAAGCTGGACGTTCTGCGACGTTACAGAAAGACTTGGCAGGAATGTAGCATCTGTATATGATTGCTGGGAGCGGTGGTCAGTAGAATTGGTCGCAAGACGACCAGGCTTCAGGCGGTCACGTGGCACTACTGAGAGGGAAGACCATCGTGTTCGGCGTTTGGCTCTGGCCCATCTTACAGCGTTTGCAGCAGGACTTTGAGCAGCAGATGACACCACAATGCCACAACGCATCGTTCCACATCGGTTACTTCAAGGACAGCTCCGAGCTGGAGGCCCTTCAGCATGCATTCCACTAACCCCAAACCACCGCTATTTGTGAGTTCAGTGGTGTCGAGCGAGAGATCATTGGAAGGCAACGTGTAGATTTATTGTGTTTTCTGGTGAATGCTGTTTCTGCATCGGTGCCAGTGATGGACGTGTGTTGGCTAGGAGGAGGCCAACTGAGGACCTGCAACCAACCTCTCTCTATGCTAGGCATAATGGACTTCAACCTGGAGTTATGGTCTGGCGAGAGATTACGTATAACATCAGGAGCACTGTCGACGTTATCCCACGCACCTAGAATGCAAATTTTTCCGTCACTGTGGTGATTCGGCCTGCAGTGCTGCCAATGATGAACAGCATTGCAAGGTGTGTTTTCCAACAGGATAACACTCGCCCACATACCGCTGTTGTAACCTAACACGCTCTACAGAGTATCGACATATTGCATAAGCCTGGTCGATCACAAGATCTGTCTCTAGTCGAGCACGTTTGGGACACCATCGGACGAGAACTCCGGCGTTATATACACAACTGGCCATTAAAATTGCTACACCACGCACATAACATGCTGCAGACGCGAAATTTAACCGACAGGAAGACGATGCTGTGATGTGCAAATGATTAGCTTTTTAGAGCATTCATACAAGGTTGGCACCGTTGGCGACACCTACAACGTGCTGACATTAGGAAAGTTTCCAACCGATTTCTCATACACAAACAGCAGTCGACCGGCGTTGCCTGGTGAAACGTTGTTGTGGTGCCTCGTGTAAGGAGGAGAAATGCGTACTATCACGTTTCCGACTTTCATCAAGGTCGGATTCTAGCCTATCGCGATTGTGGTTTATCGTATCGCGATACTGCTGCTCGTATTGGTCGAGATCCAACGACTGTTAGCAGAATATGGAATCGGTGGGTTCAGGAGGGTAATACGGAACGCCGTGCTGGATCCCAACGGCCTCGTATCACTAGCAGTTCAGATGACAGGCATCTCATGCGCATGGCTGTAACGGATCGTGCAGCCAAGTCTCGATCCCTGAGTCAACAGATGGGGACGTTTGCAAGACAACAACCATCTGCACGAACAGCTCGACGACGTTTGCAGCAGCATGGACTATCAGCTCGGAGACCATGGCTGCGGTTACTCTTGTCGCTGCATCACAGACAGGAGCTCTTGCGGATGGTGTACTCAACGACGAACCTGGGTACACGAATGGCAAAACGTCATTTTTTCGGATGAATCCAGGTTCTGTTTACAGCATCATGATGGTCGCATCCGTGTTTGGCGACATCGCTGCGAACGCACGTTGGAAGCGTGTATTCGTCATCCCCATACTGGCGTATCACCTGGCGTGATGGTATTGGGTGCCATTGGTTACATGTCTCTGTCACCGCTTGTTCGCATTGACGGCACTTTGAACAGTGGACGTTACATTTCAGATGTGTTACGACCCGTGACTCTACCCTTCATTCGATCCCTGCGAAACCCTACATTTCAGCAGGATAATGCACGACCGCATGTTGCAGGTCCTGTACGGGCCTTTCTGGATACAGAAAATGTTCGACTGCTGCCATGGCCAGCACATTCTCCAGATCTCTCACCAATTGGAAACGTCTGGTCAATGTTGGCCTAGCAACTGGCTCGTCACAATACGCCAGTCACTACTCTTGATGAACTGTGGTATCGTGGTGAATCTGCATGGGCAGCTCTACCTGTACACGCCATCCAAGCTCTGTTTGACTCAATGCCCAGGCGTATCAAGGCCGTCATTACGGCCAGAGGTGGATTTTCTGGGGACTGATTTCTCAGGATCTATGCACCCAAATTGCGTGAAAATGTAGTCACATGTCAGTTCTATTATAATATATTTGTCCAATGAATACCCGTTTATTACCTGCATTTCTTCTTGGTGTAGCAGTTTTAATGGCCAGTAGTGTACATGATACAGCCAAAGTCCGGAATCGGCCAAAGCGGAAACTGACCAATGTCGCTTTAAATTTGCCGGCCAACGTTGAATCGTTTCCTGATTTCGAATTTCGGCCGGCCAGCTCGCGAAGTGGCTGGGACCGATCGGACGAAGAGAGAACCAAACCAGATTTGATTGAATAATTTCAAATTGTATAAGTCAGGAAATTGCTAACATTGCTGTAAATTGACCGGCTAATGACTGATCTTTTCTGGCAGGACAGTCTGCGAAGTGGCGTAGACAGATCGGCAAGAGGCGGAAGATAAATAAAGAGTGGCTGAATACGTATAATTTCACATTCTATTTATTTTATCAATCTCACTTATAAAAAATAAACTCTTAAAATATATTCACTTTATCAATCCTTTTAAAATAGTACCTGTGTTCACTTATTACAAGAAGTTAAGTTTTCATGACGTTTGGAATTACACAATATTTTCTCATTTCTGCATTTTCAGTGATTTGTGGCACATTTAGTGGAGCAATTGCATCTATTGTATCCTTGGCCATTGGTAAGTAACTGTAAATATGGTATGGTTTGTGATGATTTTTCTTCTTTGGCCACGGATTCCATCGTGAGTGGTTTTTCGTGCTGATAAGAGAACTCGTTCCTGGAACACCTTGTTCTGTTCCCAACTTGTAGAACGTGCCTTAGATGTTTATGACAACTGCAAGAACGTTCCTGGGATCTCTGTGACCTCTGTCAACTGCTGGTATACGAACATTGTATCCAACTTTTGCAGGTGGGAATTTTGCATATGAATTTTTAAGCATCTTTGCACCTTGTGCTAGCAAATTGTAGTGAGCTCCGAGCTCCTTTTTCCTGATTTTTTGTTTATTATAACATAGTTTCCAAATAACTTTCCCTCCACATCCTTCCTTTGCTTCATTACATTTTCCACAAATTGCATGCACATCTTTGTCGCAGGATATGCACCAGTAAGTTGCGCTACACTCTTCTTCACAAATCACACAGAATATCTTCACCTTGTTATTGTCAGGTAACTGGCCTCGACTTCCCGATGCTCTAGTGTGGCAGTTTCATTATTGGGAGTAGTCCCTACATCTATATTATCCTCAATTTCTTGTTCGACTTTTTCAAGGTCTTCCTCTGTCACTGCCTTATCAGTAATTTCGTTAGGCAGATTTGAAGCACTCAGCCCCACTTCTGCTTAACAGTCAAACACTGCCTCGTGTGGTGACTGCTGAATTCCTTTATGAAAAGAACGGTTTTTCATGAATCGGGTGAAACGGAGACTCTCAGCCAATGTGCTGAGGTATTTTTCTGCATCCATGTTGTTATCATATTTTGTACATCATGGTTGGTCCGTTAGATGGAACCTTGCCTTTGGCTATGCCTGGCTTTTCCATGCACCATATTCAGTTCGGGCCACATGTTATTTAGCTCATTTATAACTTGGTTTGAAAATACCAATATCTGACTTCAGCACACTTGGAGAACCTATAGAGCAAATTGTAAGCAACGTCTTCTGCTCCTTTGCTTTTCATGGGTCGCAGTGATATAAACTTGATTAATTGATGCTGGTAACTGAGTATGAAGTTGTACTCCCCCGTGTCGCAATTTACCTGGCGTCTTTAACTGAAGCCTGCCGCAGTGGCCGAGCGGTTCTAGGCGCTACAGTCTGGAACCGCGCGACCGCTACGGTCGCAGGTTCGAATCGTGCCTCGGGCATGGATGTGTGTGATGTCCTTAGGTTAGTTAGGTTTAAGTAGTTCTAAGCTCTAGGGGACTGATGACCTCAGATGTTAAGTTCCAAAGCGCTTAGAACCATTTCAACCATTTGAACCGCTATTATTTGCTTGTTCTTGCAGCGGCGAATTCGAAGTGTCCAGGAACCTGCTTTTCGTATCAAACTCCATTTCCGCATCTACATGTATCCCACCTTCATCGTGAATATCGTTCAAGTATGAAGTACCCTTGAGTCAGAATACGGAAGAATGATACGAATAACTGAAATTGAACGCCATTACATCCAATCAGCCTAGGTCTTACTACCAGATAATTAGTACCGGAATGTTCGATTACTGATTTAGGGAACGTCCATTAATTATGTGAGCTAGAAATGGAAGTAATTAGTCTGGTGAAACCTCATCAATTCTCGTTTAAAGGGAGAGGTCAGTTAAGTTCTAACTTTATTTCAGAAAACCCCGATTATTATAAGAAATAAGATGTTGTTTTATAAAATCAGTTCCAAGGATAGACAATATTAAAGTGCGCGTGAGTCATTATGTAGATTAAGATTTGAACTAAATGCATTATACGGACGTATTACTGGGATTCCCCAATCTAAAAGGCGTGCCGCACATGTGCCAGACTGCATTTGCGAAGTTCCCTCACAGAGCGGCCGAATTCATGCATGTAAGTTGAGAAAGAGTTGTGGTATCTGCACTCACAAATGTACGTTATTGTGATTAAAATGGATTTGTAATGAAACTTTTATAATGTGTGTGTTAATTGGCCTGCTGACAAATGGAAACAAACGTCCCAGACGGAAGTTAATGTTTTGTAAAAGGAAGCTAAGCTCAAGCTCACTGACAAGAATTGTCTAAGTGATTGCCGCGCGGAAATAGCCGAGCGGTCTATGGCGCTGCGGTCATGGACTCTGCGGCTGGTCCCGCCGGAGGTTCGAGTCCTCCCTCGGGCATGGGTGTGTGTGTTTGTCCTTAGGACAATTTCGGTTAAGTAGTGCGTAAGCTAAGGGACAGATGACCTTAGCAGTTAAGTCCCTTAAGATTTCACACACATTTGAACATTTTTTTCTAAGCGATTATATAAATTTAGAACCTGACAAGGTACGTAACGACGAGGCTCTGTAGACGGAACAAACAATGTTGTCTTTCATATGAATAGTACGGTTCACTGACATTAGTCTATCAGTAAAAGGTCAATTTTTTAGCGATCTGTTAAAACACTCAGGCCTAATGTTTTCAGGAACCTTTTTGTTGGTCTGTCAGACGGTTGTAAGCGTGAATAGTAGGACCTAATCAGGGTTTTTGTGTTTAAAGCATGGTGTTCCCACGTTCTAAAAAGTATTTAATACAGTTCCTCTACAAAAACATGTTTTACTACAGCGTTTTTAATCAGCGGTTGAAACAAATAAAAAGCTTTTCAGCTCACTTGTATATTCTAGAGTTTGTTAGCACAGTGTTTTATACGTATTACAGTAGAGGAAGCACACGAATGCTGCTATAGTGAATGAGGAATTAGGAAAGGCGGAACTGAAGAAATAATTTTCGAAAAACCGCGATTGCAGATAGCCCTTTGGCAGCTCTCAAAACAATCAGTTTCATTAAAGTCATTGTGTTACGGCGTAAAGTCAAGCGCCGGCACGCCAGTCGGTATCGATAGAGCGGAGAGGGCTGTGACAAGACGCCACCCAATTGAACGCTGACCGACCCCTCTCCAGGACGACAACGCAACAGCAGCGGCCTCTATGTGAAGGGGACATAACAGCCGCTCCCGACTGGTCGTGGCCCACTTCTACAGCAGCATCAAGATTAGGCACTTCAAGACCAGCGACTTAGAAATTGTGTATACTGAAGAGATTTCTTATTTGCATGTTGCCCTTTGCTTGCGACACTTCTGTGTTATTGTCAAAGTACTGTCACTGTTCATTTCGTAATGCAACTCACTAATACCATTTGCTTGAATTGTTGTCTAGAGATCCGAGAAAGCAGGTGTCTTGATCTCCCTCTCCCGTGGTCCCCTTCAGAGTCTCTGCACTCCCTCCTGCCCTGTCTTCCCTCTTCATCTCCAGCCCCACCTGTCTCCTGTCTCTTGGTACACCCCGTGACCCCCCTATTCCTTTTATCCCGCCCCCTCCCCTGCTGCACCTTGCTCTCTCCCCCCTTTCCATCCCCTCAGGCCTCTCCCTCGGCAGGTTCCTCCTGGCAGGTTTTATCCTCTGTCACGTCTGCTTCGTCTCTTAAAGTGGTTTTAAGGTGTCTTTGTTCTACAGTGTTTTAATACTGTGGTCAACTTTTAACCTGTGCATGTGACTTCAGTGTCTTTTTTGTTCTAAAAACTTTTTTAATTGTCCCCCTATGAACGTCTCCATGTGAGTGTATATTTTCCCTTAATTGTCTCTCCCTACTCTGTTTTTATATCCCCCTTTTTACCGCCTTTATAGGTATAATCTTTTATTAGCGGTCATGTCACTCGACTGAAGAGCGGCGGATTGTGCCGCTGCCAGCCCTCCCCTGCCCATATGGGGCAGGGGAATGAAATCACAATAAAGGACTAAAGAAACAGCTTTCCTAGTCACCTGATACTTGGCGAGTAGGCAGGATTCAACACATTGTAATAAACCTTAAAATAATGTGGTTATCATTCTCTCATTGACTTTCACAGAAAAATGTAATACATAAAACACAAGCTTTAAATATGTTTAGGAGCCACAGAGGTGGGGAGGGGGTGGAGGGGGGGGGGAGTGGTACATCACATTATTTCACTTCACGAAACTTCAAAAATTGGCGAAGAGGGAGAAAATAAGAACAATAAAACCCCAGAAAAAGCAGCTCACGTAATTAACCAACGTTCCCATACCACGTCTGGTTGGTTCAAATGGCTCTGAGCGCTATGGGACTTAACTTCTAAGGTCATCAGTCCCCTAGAACTTGAACTACTTAAACCTAACTAACCTAAAGACATCACACACATCCATGCCCGAGGCAGGATTCGAACCTACCAAGTCTGAAAGATTCACAACTACCATAAGCAAAAATACCAGGTAACGTTAACAGTACTCACATTTGATCCAATTTTTCAGGACGAAAAACAAGGCGCAGAGGCAGGATCTTCTCCGAAAAGCAGCAGCTACCACGTGTACGGCACAGTTAACACTGAAAGTGACAGAAGTGCTGCCTGCCGCAGTGGGATTTAGCCAGGGATTTCGCGACGTGTGTGCAATCACACAGCGTTTTGGCCAGTTCGCGAAATGGCTGGCCAAAGTCGGATATACGCCTATTCTTTCAAGTAATTGGACTTTAGCCAATCCTCTCGTCCAAAGGGCGAAATACCCGGCCAATTCACGATCTGGCCGGCCTCAGAGCTCTGGCGTAACATATACGAACAGCAACAACCCTCCCTGTATTGACCAAGTGCAACAGGCATGGAACTCCATCCCACAAACTGACATCCGACACGTGTACCACACAATGCATGCACGTTTGCATGCTTGCATTCAACAGTCTGGCGGTTACATCGGTTATCAATGTACCTTCATTTCACATTTGCAAAGGCTTATCTCGTGCTTACATTCACCTGTGGCTTTGAAATGTCGATTATTTAAGTACGTTACCTAGACAAATGCATTACCGAAATTTCGTGACTCTGCCGCAATTATCTTTTGGTGTTGCAGTTTTCTTTCGGTCAACGTATTTTGCCATTAGGCCTTTCAACGGTTCACACCATCATCTTCAGGTGGAGAATTGTTTAGTTACGTAGCTTGTGTTAATGAAGGGTATAGACGCCTTTCCACAGAAGCACGCCTTTTGCTGATGATAAAAATTGTTTGTTAGAAAAGGCACTTTTAAAGTTAAAAAACATGTCTTTATGAGAGTAAATTTAGATAGAGGGGCAACAGAGCCGTAAAAAGTCTGCGTACTGCTTCAATGCCCTTGGTTAGACAAGCTGTGTGACGTGAGTGAAGAGTTTCGATCAAACAGAACACAGCTTACCATTCTGAACGGATAGAAAACTTCAGACGTCGAAATAGCTTCTGGCGTACCCAGTGGGGTCGCACAGAACCATTACTTTACATAATACGTACACCTGACCCAGTGGATAACGCCGGCAGTTCCACGAGGCTTTTGCCTCATAAAGCTCTTGTGTACAGAGAAGGGGCAACGTTAGAAAATTATAGCGGGAGGCAGGAAGATCTGCAGACGATCAACGCACGGTGCAGGGATCGGCAATTGACCCTCATATAAACAAACGTGGCATTGTGTATACATAGGCAGAAATACTCATTATTCTATGACTAAGCGATAGCAGAACAACCACTGGAAGCAGCTAGTTCCCTAAAATATCTAGGAGTGTGCGTACGGAGCGATTTGAAGTAGAGCGACCACATGAAATTAATGGCAAGAACGACTGATACCAGACTGCGACACAGTGGAAGTATCCTCAGGAAATGACTTATACATACAAAGGAGATAGCTTACAAATCCCTCCTTTGATCTCTACCTGAACTAGCGACCCAGCCCTGCTTCGGTATAAATATCTACGGCCAGACGACTTGACTGGCGTAACGTATCTTGTTTTAAGGGGTCACGAATAAAATTCAGAGAACAACATTAAGTGAGTACCATAACTTTCATATAACTTACGATGTAAGGAGTGCACGACAGGAAAGTTGTCGTGAAGCACGAATGTTGTATGTTTCACATCGAACTAGCGTATGGGGTGACATATGGCAATGATGGGAGCAGACCGTGATATAAGTAATATATGTACAAGCAATGTAAATGTTGTATGGAATCGTGTGTGTGTGTGTGTGTGTGTGTGTGTGTGTGTGTGTGTGTGTGTGTGTGTGTGATTCACTATGAAATGGAGGCTGGCTGAGACAGCATAAGTAAAAGAAAGAAAAAAAAGTCTTGAACATGGGTGTTTCTCAGCAACCGCATGTTATTTTCAACATAGGAGTCACACAGCCAACCGGTTGGTTGTGTGATTCCTATGTTGAAAAAGAAGTGTTACAGCACTCCTCTTGTGGAGCTTAGTACGCATTGTGGCGCAGTGAGAGACTCACTGCCGCACCTGTCGTGGACTCTTCTTCGCCGTGTCACGTAAAGAATCATGCCCATAACTGAGTTTGATTGAAGGAAAGCAGAATGCAGAACGTTGAATCATTTACTGCAGTGCTGTAATAGCGTCTGCAAGCAATCGATGCAAAGATCTTTAGATTGCTGAAGTAGCTTTTCGGGAAAAGGTTTTACGTGTAGCATAAAAAATAAAGCACCACATACTTTAGATTGGCATGTTTTTCCTCTGTGAAATTGCTCTCAGACAGTTGCAAGGAAACTATTGGTTAAAAATACGATTATTTCAATCTGTTAGTATCACATCATATCCTGATGTAAGATGATGTTTTTTTCAGTTAAAACAAAGAAGTGAGCCCTCGGTCACTATTATTTTTAGTCTTATTGACCAGGTTTCAGCACTTCTAAGAGTGCCTTCATCAGAATTAAAACAATGTCAATCCGTTGCAACCTGTGGCTGTACAGGTACGATCAGCCCATAGTGGCTCGCCTTCACGCATTGCTTTTTACATATTTTGTGACTAGAGCCCTCCTGGCCTGTTAATTATTTTGTATGTGACATGTAAGTACTGCATCTTTATTTTATTGTTGGTCAGTACTTACACTTTTTATATAAAAATGTCTTTTACTATAAATTTATAACTATGTTATAGGCCATTTTAATTGTTTTAATTCTGATGAAGTCACTCTTAGAAGTGTTGACACCTCGTCAGTATGACTAAAAGTAATAGTGACCGAGAGCTCATTTGTTTCAGTTTTAATTTAGAAGCGGTCACTGAACCAAGCAGCTATGTTTAAAACTTCGTTATTTTTTTCCTTACTCGTCATATTTATTATTATATTTTCATTTGAATAATTCACTGTCCGTCGTTCAATCTACAGTGAACTAAGACTGCGAACTGCGACTGGTAACCTAAGGGAAGCCGATATTGGCAGTCTGAAATTTTCGTCACATTTCAAATTGCATCCCTGAACCAGCTGTAAAAGTATTTCCAAATGTTGAGTATTCATCCGCAAGAAACTTCTAAATCCCATTCAAAAGGTCGTGCACACGCCTTTAAGATCTATTAAAGACCTAAATCTCTGTCTAACGAGTAGAGACTCGTTTACCAGACTCCTGCACAAAATGGAAGTGTCCAAACAAGTAGCATATTTCATCCCACCACCCACAGAATCGTGTATACGTCTGTGTTTGACAAAAGGAAAGCAGAAAGCTCAAAATTGAGTTGCTGCACTGCTGAAAAACTTTCTTTATATAAACGAAGTAAAGGTTCAGACCATGCTGCGTTTTATTCTATGTATAAATAATAGAAACCACAGGTTTTGCACTCCCACAGAGACATTTATCCAACTGGGGAAAGAGGAGAGCTACAGTGTAACGTGGAATCAGAGCCACGTTTCGTTTCTGGCGAATCACCACGTCATTTAGAGATCAATGTTAAATTAAAGGGCAGATGAAAGCATGTGATCTAATGAGCATTAGATCTCAACCCTTTGGTTGCTAGCCAAACACTCTATCCCTTCCTTTATTCCTTCACTTTGCTGTTGTTCTCATCATTTGGTCTGGGCGGACATCATAGACACCAGTTGAAGTTCAGCTTGTCTTTCAACCATGAACACGCTGAACTAACATGCCAGGTGCACTACACCGTCACACGAGAAATAAATCCTACCCATTCTGCTGCCTGAAGCCTCTGCTGTTCTCTCGAATTATGGCGGCGGCAGCGGCAGCGGCATCGTTTCCATATCTTAACTTCAGTTCGTCGTATCTTGGACAACGTGTACTAAATATTATAAATTACATACAAAAACCTACCTTCTGAATCTTTTAGCAAAAACTGAGTCAAAATCTCTGCAGTAGTTCCTGGGATTAGCCTGCACATACAGACGAGTACAAAGGGGCGAGTTAAATTTATGTAGAGGGTGTTCCAATATGAAAGAAAGGTCTAACTTCAGGGACAGGTTCCTTACACCAAAACAGGAAAAATATCAGTAAACAAAGGCTCTAAAGCACTTACTTTAAAAGATAAGACCAATTGTTCATCTTCGATACTATGAGACATCTCTTCTACTGCAAGCTCCTTGCCGTTCATAGTCTGGGAGGAGGTAGTATGCATCGAGACAAGAAAAAAACTATTTAGGAAACACGGGCTCCAAAGTGCACACCTTTAGAGCTACGAACACTTGCTCTGTAGGCGAGAGGTGTTGCACGCTATGGAAGATAAACAAGTGCACCTAGCTCTTAAAATATGCGTTTTAGATTCCATGTTTACTACACATTTCTTTTATGTTTTGGTGAATACTTACTCTTCCCAAAATATAGAAAGCAAAAACATTTCAGCAGAAGATATGTTTCATAGTATCGAAGATCAACAAGTGCTTATATCTGTTAAGGTATGAGTTTGTAGAGCTCAGGTTTACTAGATATTTTTTTACATATTTCTGTATAAGGAACCGGTCCCTAAGGTTTGTAGATGTTTCTTTGGGACACCATGTGTTGTGTACGACTTCGATCAAAATGGTAAGGAAAAAGATGGGCAACTGAGCGTTAAAGCAACTGTTGTAGAAAAGCTGTAGTGAACAAGTTAACACAGCAAACAGAAGAATTACTTAAGTGCTATTTCTTAAGGCATAGTAGGACTCTACAAATAATGCAGCAAGAAATAATTCCAGCTGCCTATTTGACAACAAGGATGAGGCTCTCTGAACTAACACACACACAATTGTGTCAGAGCCACGACCAGGTGGCGTCCACATAGCATCACGTAGCGAAGAGGCTCCTATAGCGAGAGGGTTGTGTGGCTGCCACCAGCCATCCTCTATTTGACGTCAGGGGGTGCTCTTGGTACAGAGCTGCAGGGGGCAGGCTCAGCAGGCACGCATCATTGGGTCCACAAAAATCTCGGAAGTCCGCTGTCGACTTTGCAATTTCCTTCCCAGCTTTGACACCCGTGGAGTGGTATCGACACCCTGTGTAAAGAGAAGAGAAGAAGAGATATACTGCTCCCCTGTCTGATATCTGTACCAAGATAAGATTAACAAGGGAAACAGAGAAAGTACTAAGAAGAGCTGAGCACTGCGTTGCAGCTCCAGTGACTAAGCACGCAAGCATCACAGTCGTGCTCAGCTAGTGGCAGACGCTGCAAGAGAGGCGTTGTGCATCAGGGTACGAATTACTGTTGGAGTTCCGACAGCATATGTTCCTGGAGCAAGCAGTAAAGGAAACAAAAGAAAAGTTCGGAGTAGGTATTAAAATCCACGGAGAAGAAATAAAAACTTTGAGGTTCACCGATGACATTGTATTTGTGTCAGAGACAGACAGCAAAGGACTTGGAAGAGCAATTGAACGGAATGGACAGTGTCTTGAAAGGAGGGTATAAGATGAACATCAACAAAAGCAAAACGAGGATAATGGAATGTAGTTGAATGAAGTCGGGTGATGCTGAGGGAATTAGATTAGGAAATGAGACACTTAAAGTAGTAAAGGAGTTTTGCTATTTGGGGAGCAAAATAACTGATGATGGTCGAAGTAGAGAGGATATAAAATGTAGACTGGCAATGGCAAGGAAAGCGTTTCCGAAGAAGAGAAATTTGTTAACATCGAGTATTGATTTAAGTGTCAGGAAGTCGTTTCTGAAAGTATTTGTATGGAGTTGGTTCAAATGGCTCTGAGCACTTTGGGACTTAACATCTGCGGTCATCAGTCCCCTAGAACTTAGAACTACTTAAACCTAACTAACCTAAGGACATCACACACATCCATGCCCAAGGCAGGATTCGAACCTGCGACCGTAGCAGTCGCGCGGTTCCGGACTGAGCGCCTAGAACCGCGAGACCACCGCGGCCGGCATTTGTATGGAGTGTAGCCATGTATGGAAGTGAAACATGGACGATAAATAGTTTAGACAAGAAGAGAATAGAAGCTTTCGAAACGTGGAGCTACAGAAGAATGCTGAAGACTAGATGGGTAGATCACATAATTAATGGGGAGAAGAGGAGTTTGTGGCACAACTTGACTAGAAGAAGGGATCAGTTGGTAGGACATGTTCTGAGGCATCAAGGGATCACCAATTTAGTACTGGAGGGCAGTGTGGAGGGTAAAAATCGTAGAGGGAGACCAAGAGATGAATACACTAAGCAGATTCAGAAGGATGTAGGCTGCAGTATGTACTGGGAGATGAAGAAGCTTGCACAGGATAGAGTAGCATGGAGTGCTGCATCAAACCAGTCGCAGGACTGAAGACCACAACAACAGCAACAACAACAACAACATGTTCCTAGAGAAATATTGCTTCTCCCACAATGTGTTGCGAGAAGAGATCGTGGAGGTAAAATTAGAGAAATTCGAGCCCTCACAGGAGCTGACCAGCAATCGTTCTTCCCGCGGATCATTCGCGACTGGAACAGTAAAAGCGGGAGTTGACATGGTATACAAAGCACCCTCCGCCACACACCGTACAGCGGTTTGCTGAGTATAGATGTAGCTATCTGCCTACAAGAAAGCACGGAAATTCCGCAGTCTTAACTCCCGCATTCTTTTCCGCTCGGTCATTTGCATTCCTGTGAAGTACCGCGACCGCTGCTTTGCGTGCTTGCGCTACCCCTTCGCCACGTTCCAGGAAATCTGGGGGAGTCGTCGGCGTGCGGAAGAAACGCGCGCCGCGCCGGTCTCCACGTGAATATTCAGCGAGGCGAGGAACTGGTGGGTGGGTGGGCGGATCCACCCGTAACCCGGCATCTGGCTTGTAAATCGGCCCCCACCGGCTGGCTGGCACCGTGATACGGTGTTCTCGCCGCGCTGAGCTCCCCCTGGGGAAAGAATCGCGGCGGGCTACCGCAGAACCCCGGACCCGGCGGCAAGCGGTCGCCTTCCGCCGCCACTAACAGCACGCTCCTGCGGTAGGGGCTCGCATTACCGGCCAGCGTTTTCTACAGGAAAGCAATTGCGGAGATTCAGATCGAGTTACTGAATGCATATTTTTCTTCGTTTCTCGTTTCAGCAAGCGCGCACCCGTGCTTCATAGCGGCTTACGAAATATCGCTTCGGATCGTCACGTTTATTTACCATAAAACCGCGCTAAAGCATTGTAAAATCACAGTATTGCGTTTCGAGAGTCAAGCTCTCGTCATCACGCTGTGCACTCCCAAATCATTAGACAGATGATTCTCTGACATAGGAAATTGTTATCTTCTGTACTACTGATAAATCTGTCAAACTGCAATTTCTGTCTGTCGGAACACGCTTCTCTAAAACTACTAGAAGAACTTCCGCAGCTAATTTGAGTATAGCTTGGGGTACCGTACAGGCTTTATTTCATCAAAATCAGACCACGAAAAAAAAAGAAAAAATCATGATTTAAAGTTTTCTCTAAGGCTATCCTGCCTATCTGTCTGAACACGCTAATCTCCAAAACTACTAGACCAATTTTCGTGGGGGTTACGTAACTAATTTCAGTATAGCTTGGGGCACAGTGCAGGCTTTATTTCATCAAAATTGGATAGCAAAAAACACTCGTAATGTAAAGTTTTCCCTAAAACCGTCTTGTCTATCTGTTTGTCTGTTTGAACGTGCCAGTCTTCAAAACTACTGGACGATTTTTCATGGCGTTTGCGCTGGTAACTTGAGTGTAGCTTGGGGTCCAATATATGCTTTATTTCATCAAAATCGGATCACGAAAAAAAAATCGTGATTTTAAGTTTTATCTGAAATCGTCGTATCTCTCTGTCTGAACATGCTAATTAATCTCTTTTATGACGTTTTCAAGGTCGACTCAGCATAACTAGGGGCACCGTTAGGCTTTTTCAATCAATATCGGATCATGAAAAAAATATTGCAATTAAAAGTTTTATCCCTATTAATATAAGAAATGCGAAAGTAGCTCTCTTATGTTTTCAAGACTAACCCACTGAAACGATTTCGATGAAATTTGGTATGGAGATATCTTGCACCCGGAGAAGGAACAAAGGCAATTTCTAAAGTGCATGGTACAAGATACCTCCTCATTACGCGAATGAGATGAAAATATTTACTCTTTGTAAAAGCTATTTACTCTCTCAGTTTTGATTTTTATCATGTTTCTGAATATGCTTTTATTGGTTGATACGTGATAAGATTTACAGTAATGAATATAATGCTTACACAATATTCAATGTGTTTAATCCATACTTTCAAACTATTTGTTGCGTAATGTACGTGTTGTATAATGAACAGCTACTGCAGTAGCACGATGCGTAGATGCGCGTTCCTGCCCATTCCAGTCTTTACACACTGATTAGCAGGGACACGGCACATGCCAAAGCATCATGCTCTGGGTCAGTGTGTGAGGGAGGAGAGCAGGGCGCTCATCACGAGCTATGCTTGCCCAACAGGTAGGCACGTGAGGGCAGCTGAGGCCATTGTTGTACATGAAGTAGCTTCCTTACTCATCATCACCCATCATAACAGAGCTAGAGATATGAGAGCACAGCCATTTCTAATAGCTAGTTACTAAATAAAACTACTTGGACAAGAAATCGTCAAAATGGTTCAAATGGCTCTGAGAACCATGGGACTTAACATCTGAGGTCATCGCTCCCCTAGAGCTTAAAACTACTTAAACCTAACTAACCTAAGGACATCACACACATCTATGCCCGAGTCAGGATTCGAACCTGCGACCGTAGTGGTCGCGCGGTTCCAAAACGTAGCGCCTAGAACCGCTCGGCCACCCCATCCGGCAAGAAATCCTCATCTCACACTATAGTAATGAAGTAAAATAACTAGGACGAAAAGGCCCATCCCACATTTACGTTCACCAATTTTAGATCTTTCACATACGCCAAACTACAGGCCAACTCCAATAGTGCTCACGTGGCATCCCAGTGCTTCCTCCCACATCATCTGCCACCGAGTAGCTGACAATCCTATCCAATTCAAAGATACTGGAACGTCCCCTTAGAAAAATTAATGAATTACTGTGCTGATAAACCTCTTACATTATTTGATTTTCCAAGAGCTGAGCACAACTGAACGTACTCCGACATTTCGCTCTTTACCTATTCTGATCAACACTAAACTGACAGCCAATATTTTTAGCGCAACGCAATCTGACTTTCAATAATCCCTACAAAAGAATGGCCCTGACTAACAATAACCTATACCTTTCATGAATCACTTACCTCACAAAAATCTTTGTTACTCGAACTATGCAATACAGCGAGCGCCAATAATGCCAGCTAAATAAAAGATTCTAACTACTGAAGGCACTAACTACTGATAGGCATAGTTAGCAAATGAAAGATTTTGATAGAGAACAAACAATGTATTTACCTTAATAGTGTTCAAAAGTCATAATATATATATCAGCCCATGACATCCAATATTAAAAATTTATTCTTTCTGATGGACACATGTCCAGATCGTCCACTCTCAAAACTCCGCCATCTCTCTCCCCACATCCACCACTGCTGGCGGCTCACCTCCAACTGCGCAACGCTACGCGCTGTTAACATCCAACTGCCCAACACTACAATAGCGAATAACAATGCAAACCAGCCACAGACTGCACACAGCACAGCCACTGATTTTCATACAGAGCGCTACGTGGCGTTACCAACATAAAAACCTACTTACAATATCATCACATGGTTAGTAGATATATCTGGGAAGTGTGAAATGTTAACACTGATTTCAAACATGATCCTTGAAATAGCGGAGGAATATGGCGTTTCAGTCTCCCATTTGTACATTACGGACATTACGAAACCTGTCATCGAACAAACGTTGCAGACATTGTTTTTTCTCTTCTTTGAAACATTCTGGAGAAAGTCTTGAATACTCAAATTAATAGATGTTGCTCCATTACGATTTGGGACAACAATGGTGATATTCTACAGCTGCGTGACCACTGTTTAACACACTATATACTCGCAACTAATTAGTCGAATGCATATCTGCCTCTTTACAATTTTTAGTTCAGTCTGTCACCTTAGTCACCGCACTGACGAGCTGACACGACAGGAACAAAATCGCTGTTGGTTCATAAAGGACAGGGGACATCGGCTGATTAAGTAATTGTCAATGTGAATGAAATTCACCGACAGCCGTGTAACTTAAGATGTTATTTAATTTTATTTTGAAAGCTACCAGTTTCAGCATTTCATTAAGCCATCTTCAGGTCCCACATGCAGCTCTCCAAACGAACGAAAGGTGATATACGGCCATAAATCACTGGATGTCGTGAACTGAATCGTTTCACTAGTGCTTCATTCGAAGACTTGATGGAGCTGCCATCAAGTCTTCAAATGCAATGTTTCTTCGGACACGCATGCAAGTCTGAAGGAACACTGCATCGTATCTCCTAAAAAGATATGCGCTGCAGTACTGTATTTCTGGGACGGTATATTTGTAGCGTGAACCAGAACTGAGCCTACGAACTTTCAGAGGTTTTTCAGGAGTACCTTCAAAGTATTTTGGTGCGAGGGAAGTATTTTGGTAAGAGGGACACACAGTCTCTCGCGGCTCACTGCCGCGTTGTTGAATCTGGTTAGGTTTCTTGCACCAATCAATTTTGTATCTGTATTTCTCTGTAAATAGCGCACAACGGTGCAAGCATCGACGATATGTGCTGTATGCCTAGTTTGGCCCGCCCGGTTGGCAGTGCTGTCTAACGCACGGCTTTCCGGGCGGGAAGGAGCGCCTGGTCCCCGGCACGAATCCGCCCGGCGGATTTGTGTCGAGGTCCGGTGAACCGGGCAGTCTGTGGATGGTTTTTAGGTGGTTTTCCATCAGCCTCGGTGAATGCGAGCTGGTTCCCCTTATTCCGCCTGAGTTATACTACGTCGGCGATTGCTGCGCAAACAAGTTCTCCACGAATGGGTACACCACCATTACTCTACCACGCAAACATAGGGGTTACACTCGTCTGGTGTGAGACGTCCCCTGGGGGGTCCACCGGGGGCCGAACCGCACAATAACCCTGGGTTCGGTGTGGCGCGGCGGAGGGGTGAAGTGCACTGCGGTAGTCGTCGTGGGGTTGTGGACCACTTCGGCTGCGGCGGGGACGGAGCCTCTCCGTCGTTTCTAGGTCCCCGGTTATCATACAATACAATGTCTAGTTTCTATTCACCCACTGTAACTGCTGTTGACAACTGCAACACCCTCTTCCACCCGTTGCCTTCAAGTCTAGCTTCAGTTCTGCTGGATTCTGTCAAGGGTTTTGTTTCCAGCAGTGTTAGTTGTGCATTATCAGAGATACACAGTAGTACTGTGTATAGTTTTACCAAGGAAGAGTTGGCCGGAACGCATGTCGCGTGTGGGTTTACCGAATGCAGAGGAATAGCGGCAGAACTACGCTACGGGGAGCTGTTGCCGTAGCGACGGCAGCTACGTCATACCTCTTTTGCGAACGTATGTTTTATTACTCCGTATTTTATGTTGTAAGTTTCGGTTGCTACTGTTACTGGCTTCTTCACTGTTGTGAAGTTATTTTACCAGAATAAAGGGTGACTGCGGTAGCAAACCGAATAAATCGTAATTGCTCTACACCGAGGAGACGAAAGTCATAGGATAGCTATTTGCGTATACAGGGTGTTACAAAAAGGTGCGGCCAAACTTTCAGGAAACATTCCTCACACACAAATAAAGAAAAGATCTTATGTGGACATGCGTCCGGAAACGCTTAATTTCCACGTTAGAGCTCATTTTAGTTTCTTCAGTAATGACTGTACTTCCTCGATTCACCGCCAGTTGGCCCAATTGAAGGAAGGTAATGTTGACATCGGTGCTTGTGTTGACAGGCGACTCATTGCTCTACAGTACTAGCACGCACGCAATTGTGCAATCACGTCATCAACACAGATTTTCTGTGAACGTTTGGGCAGGCATTGTTGGTGATGTCTTGATTGGGTCCCATGTTCTTCGACCTACGCTCAATGGAGTACGTTATCATGATTTCATACGGGATACTCTACCTGTGCTGCTAGAACATGTGCCTTTACAAGTACGACACAACATGTGGTTCATGCACGATGGAGCTCCTGCACCCCAATTCCATGGCCTACACGCTCTCCCGACCTCAACCCTCTTGACTTTCATTTATGGGGGCATTTGAAAGCTCTTGTCTACGCAACCTCGGTACCAAATGTAGAGACTCTTCGTGCTCGTATTGTGGACGGCTGTGATACAATACGTCATTCTCCAGGGCTGCATCAGCGCATCAGGGATTCCATGCGACGGAGGGTGGATGCATGTATCCTCTCTAACGGAGGACATTTTGAACATTTCCTGTAACAAAGTGTTTGAAGTCACGCTGGTACGTTCTGTTGCTGTGTGTTTCCATTCCATGATACATGTGATTTGAAGATAAGTAATAAAATGAGCTCTAACATGGAAAGTAAGCGCTTCCGGTCACATGTCCACATAGCATATTTTCTTTCTTTGTGTGTGAGGAATGTTTCATGAAAGTTTGGCCGTACCTTTTTGTAACACCCTGTACACAGATGGCTGTAGGTATAACACAGGGGACATTTCATTTCGGAAATCGTCAAGGAATCAATATTCCTAGATCCACACTGTCAAGAGTGCGCCGAGAATACCTATTTTCAGACATTACCTGTCACCATGGACAACCGAGTGGCCAGCGGCCTTCATTTAACGACCGAGAGCGGCAACGTTTGCGTAGAGTTGTCAGAACCAACAGGTAACAACACTGCGTGAAATAACTGCAGAAATCAATGTGCGACATACGAGCAACGTATCCTTTAGGACAAAGCTGCGAAGTGTGTTGCTGATGGACTAGGGCAGCAGACGACCGACGCGAGTGCCTTGGCAAACAGCACGACATCGTTTGCAGCGTCTTTCCTGGACTAGTGACAATACTAGACTACTGGGAAACCGTGGCCTGGGAAGATGAGTCCCAATTTCAGTTCGTAAGAGCCGATGGTAGGGTTCGAGTGTACCGCAGACTCCACAAAGCCACGGATCCATGTTGTCAACAGGGCACTGTGCAAGTTGGTGCTGGCTCCATAATGTTGTGGGCTGTGTTTACATGGAATGGACTGCCTCTTCTGGCCCAGCTGGACCAATTATTAGTGGAAATAGTTATGTTCGGCTAATTGGAGGCCATTTACAGCCATTCGTGGACTTCATGTTCCCAAACATCTGTGGAATTTTTGTAGATGATAATGCGCCATGTCATCGGGCCGCTTTTGTTCCTGATTAGTTTGAAGAACATTCTGGACCATTCGAGGGAATGATTGAGCCACCTAGATCCCCCGACATTAGTCCTATCGAACATTTATGGCACTTCATCTAGACGCGCACAAAATGCTGCACAGGCAACACTTTCGCAATTATGGACGGCTATAGAGCCATCAAGGCTCAATATTTCCGCAAAGGTCTTCCAGTGATTTGTTGGGATCATGCCACGTAGAGCTGCTG
Organism: Schistocerca serialis cubense; assembly: GCF_023864345.2. Taxonomy (NCBI): domain Eukaryota; kingdom Metazoa; phylum Arthropoda; class Insecta; order Orthoptera; family Acrididae; genus Schistocerca; species Schistocerca serialis. The sequence continues at coordinate 98,956,960 of NC_064644.1, forward strand.
TATTATGCCGGGAAAATGGAGGTCCGACACGATACTAGGAGATATTCAAAGACTTAGGTGACTTTATTGTGTAACGAGCGTTGGAGAGCGTGGTTATTCCAAAATACTCAGAAAGTGTCCCTGAACCATCTCTCGCCGGCCACGGTGGTCTAGTGGTTCTAGGCGCGCAGTCCGGAACCGCGGGACTGCTACGGTTGCAGGTTCGAATCCTGCCTCGGGCATGGATGTGTGTGATGTCCTTAGGTTAGTTAGGTTTAAGTAGTTCTAAGTTCTAGGGGACTGGTGACCACAGAAGTTAAGTCCCATAGTGCTCAGAGCCCGCCTGAACGATCTCTGAAAGGTTGTCAGTGGAGTTCTAGGAAATGGATATACAGCCAGAAATGGTGACACTTTTCTAAAGCCTCAGGGGTATGACCAGGATATCGCTAATTACAGCCAGTGAACTCTAATTCTCTGAGTTCCATTTTTTACTTGTTAGCATTCGCCCGGTGCCTGCTGTCCTGCTGTCTGTGCGCACCGCAGCCTCAATCGGAGCACAATTTGCCTTCCTGTTAAATCAGACGCTCTTGATGGACTAATCGATACTTCATTTGGCCGTCGGATGCCGTTAGGCTTCGTGCCGAACACAAGAGAAGCGACGTTACGAAATAAAATGCCTCGCGAGCCCTTTGAAAGCGGAGAAGCAGGAAAAAAAATCCATTGAACTCATTATAACTGCATAGTCGTCCTCTGCAGAGATGGACGAACGTTGGGAAAATACGACGGACAGCTATTCCCATACAGATGTACCGAGGGTATGATAATTAATAACGAAAACTGACGTGGATGAAAGTGTGTAATAACGGAAACAAAAGACTTCCAGCAACCCTGTGTCCGCAACTGAGTCGTCTGCAAAATATTTGAGAACATGTGGTTGCGACCTGCTACTGAGTTAAGTATGAAATATTGTCCTAGACAGTATTTGAGATATAGTTTTCGATTAAATTCCACATTACGTTGGCTCAAATTTAACGTACGGTTTATGGTGGCAGTATGCTACTGAGTTAAGTATGAAATATTGTCCTAGGTAGTATTTGAAATATAGTTTTCGATTAAATTCCACATTAAGTTGGCTCAAATTTAACGTACGGTTTATGGTGGCAGTATGTGGTGCACGCACAATTTACTGTTGATGTACACTGAAGCGCCAAAGAAACTGGTATCGACATGCGTACTCAAATACGGAGATATGTAAACAGGCAGAATACGGTGCTGCGGTCGGCAACGCCTGCAGAAGACAAAAAGTGTCTGGCGCAGTTGGTAGATCGGTCACTACTGCTACAATGGCAAGGTTACCAAGATTTAAGTGAGTTTGAACGTGGTTTTATACTTGGCGCACCAGCGATGGGACACAGCGTCTCCCAGATAGCGATGAATCTGGATGTCACCTAAGACTATTTCACGTGTGCACCGTGAATATCAGGAATCCGGCAAAACATCAAATTTCCGAAAGCTCTGCGGCCGAAAAAGATCCTGTAAGAACAGGACCGACGACAACTGAAGAGAACCGTTCAGCATTACAGAACTGCAAACCTTCCGCAAATTGCTTCAGATTTAAATGCTGGCCTATAAACCTGTGTCAGCGTGCGAACCATTGGAAACATCGTCGATATGGGCATTCGGAGCTTAAGGCCCACTCATATACCCTTGATGACTGCACAACACAAAACTTTACGTCTTGTCTGGGCCCGTCAATACCGACATTGGACTGTTGATTACTGGAAACATTTTGCCTGGTCGGACGAGTCTCGTTTCAAATTATATCAAGCGGATGGGCGTGTGCGAGTGTGGACACAACCTCATGAATGCATGGACGGTGCATGTCAGCAGGGGACTCTAAGCTGGTGGAGGCTCTGTGATGGTGTGGGGCGTGTGCAGTTGGAGTGATATGGAACCCCTGATACGTCTGGATACGACTCTGACAGGTGACACGTACGTGAGCATCCTGTCTGATCAGCTGCATTCATTCATGTCCATTGTGCATTCCGACGTACTTGGGCAATTTCAGGAGGACAATGCGACACCCCAGAAATTCAGAATTGCACCAGAGTGTCTCCAGGAACACTGTTATGAATTTGAAGACTTCCGCTGGCCACCCAACTCCCCAGACATGAATATTATTGAGCATATCTGGTAGGCCTTGCAACATGCTGTTCAGAAGATATCTCATCCCCTTGTACTCTTACGGGTTTGTGGACAGCCCTGCTGAATTCATGGTTTAAATCCCCTCCAGCACTGCTTCAGACATTAGTCCAGCCCATGCCACGTCATGTTGTGGCGCTTCTGCGTGCTCGCGGGGGTCCTTCACAATATTAGGCAGGTGTACCAGTTTCTTTGGGTCTTCAGTGCAAGACGTCATCTAACGTTGCGATACGGACGAAGCCGCACAGTATCCAGTATCCCCTCACCTCAACCTCATGGATTTTTCTCTCTGACGTCATCTCAGGCTTGTAAATCAATACCCGATGGTAAGGTTGAAGAAATGGAGAGCAGATTGCCCAGTCTTGTTTTAATTTACAAGATCATTCGGGGTATCAGAAATAGTTCATAACTCAACATAGATGACTGCTGTATTTTCTCAAAATGTGAGATCGAACCGTGGAACATCTCCATCGACAGGTACGCCTGTAGAGTAAATTTGTAAGTGTAACGTGCTGAAGTAATATTGTGTTTCCTCTTCAGGTAGGGCGTGGGTGAAATTTGAGCCCATTTAGATGGAGATTTAATTAAAAACCTTACGTGTCGAATGGATTTGCACTAAGTAGAGCAATATTTTACACTGCAGTCAGTGGTTACAACATGCATGTACTCGCCGTGAATAAATTCAGAATGTTTATCGCGGCAAACTTCACCAAATATCAAAGAAATATTATTGACAGCTAAACGAGAGTTGCGGAAGCACACTCAAATTGGATTTCATCGAATTTTAGATAATTATCTGCAACAGTTGGTATTTTATGTTTGCTGTAGACAAAAGTACAAATAAATCTAACAATTAAGATACGCTTTAAGAAGTTAAAATCATTTTGTCGAACACAGACTGATTAATGTTTCGAACACGTTGAACTTTTATTTGAATATTTTCTGTATGTTGACACAATGTTTTGTATCATGTCCACTTTATTTTCTTGTATAATATTCAATATTAACAAGTTAATAAAAGTTACATTGTTATAGCATGTAACGTCCAAATGATGTTTTAATCAACCTTGTGTATAACTGAGACTTCCGTCGCTTCTTGGTAGAAGAACATAATTACAAAAGAAAAACACAACGTTGCGTATGTTCTATGGGAATAATTCACCCACATAAATGGTTTTCGGCTTAGAATGTAATCATCAAAATTTAACTAACTGTCGTCATCAAAAAAGAAGCAAAATTTGTAAACAACATTGGATAATATGTTACTCACCTAGACTGAGGCATGAACACGCAGTAAATGTCATAGTTGAGAGTGCTGTGGTAATGCATATTAAAACATTTTCTTTTGAATTGCCTTACCACTACACTGTCAAAGATGACATTTACTGTGTGTTGGTGCATCAGTCTAGGTAACATCTTTTCCACTTTTGTATACAAATACTGTAACTTCTTTGGCGTCGATAGATAGAGGAAGATTGATGATGGCCTTGTAAGCTGAAAACCGGTTAACTAAGTAAATTACCTGCAGACAACCTTGTAGGTGGGGCAACAACAGCTCTGAGTAGTCATCTGGAGTATTAATAACTGCTTCAGCTGTGTTAAGTCCTTTATTATTGGATCACAACCGGTTTCGTGGCACTAAAATTCACAGCTTCAGGTGAAAATGTGATTAAAACATTAGAGCGGAAAAGCTGGGAATCTCTTTACCCAACATTCGCTGTCCGTCAAAACAAAACATTGCTAAAACAGGGTATGTCATAGATTAAAAAACTGTCAGATTTCAATAGAGTATGACCGAGGGCGCGGCCGGGTTCCCTGTACGTTGCTCCGCATAAATCGGAGAAGCGACCACTATAGTATGAGTTGTTTACGACCCATTCACTATAGAGGAATCTGGCAGTTTTTAATCCATGACGCACCGTCTTTTAGCGGTGTCTTCTTTTGATGGACAACGAATGATGGGTAAAGAGATTCAGAGCTTTTCCGCTCTAATGTTCTAATCATATGTTCATCTGAAGATGTGGCTTTCAGTGCCACGAAACCGCTTGTGATCCAGTAATAATGGACTAAATACAGCTGAAGCGGTTATTAATACGCAAGATAAGTAAATTACTCTTGCAGAATGTACGCAGACACTGTGTTCTTCATTTGTAATACCTATTTGTACATGGCGAGTGCGCTCTTTACATAACAAAGCTGAGGGTATGTGTAATGGAAGTTGTATTATACCTGACGTCCCCAGTTACACAGAGAAAAAGATTGCAACAAGAAACTAGCTTGTGAGAGAAGGGTGTACTTTATTGTCAACTCTTTTTAGTATTTTTACGAACAATGCCATAGGGAAATGGAAAGAAAAACTACAATAAAAGACAAGAACTGACGACATTGTGTTAATGGCAGTTTCTGAAGATAAACTACAGAAATCAAACAGTCTTAAGCGTAGCCGTAAAGGATTTCCGTTTGGTGGAACTGAGACCACAACAGCTCGATAGGCCGAATCAGTGAAAGAAAGGAGAAGGAGAAGTAAGCTTTTTCGATCACGTCACCGACTGACATATCCTCTACCATGTGTCGTCATTTGGATGCTGTGTGGACGGTCATGGCGCCAGCAAACCCTCTTCCAGTTATTGTCGGCTTTCCAGGCTTTTTAATCGCCACATGTCATTCACGTAGCTACTCTGTTGACCTCACGGGGATGAATTGACCCCGCTACACTCCTCCCAAGAAAAAATTCTTGTCATCACTGGGAATTGAAACTAGGTCCTTTCAGTGGAAGTCAGACACGCTACTATCTTCGCTACGGGCAACGAGATGAACAGATTATTTCTTCAACGTTGTCTTTTCTCGCCCTTTCTTTCACTTGTGTACGTCTGCATTGTTGTACAAAATAATTTCATAAAATATCTAGACTCCAAGTGACAGGATAGTTACCGTCTGATGCCGTGCAGAATAATGTACTCTCACAAACTTTCTGCGTATTGTCATATTGACATACGATGAAACTGAGTTTGTGTGTGGGGGCTCTGGTGTCCCCACCAGTTTTGCACAAATCCTCATCCTTTCAACAGCAGCACAACCCTCATCTTCGCCAGCAACATCAGTACCAACTCTCATCAGCGTCTGAACCATCAGCACTGGCCCCAACTGTAGCTTCATGACTACACCAAACGAACGCTCGTACTCAACAAAAAAATGGTTCAAATGGCTCTGAGCACTATGGGACTTAACATCTATGGTCATCAGTCCCCTAGAACTTAGAACTGCTTAAACCTAACTAACCTAAGGACAGCACACAACACCCAGCCATCACGAGGCAGAGAAAATCCCTGACCCCGCCGGGAATCGAACCCGGGAACCCGGGCGTGGGAAGCGAGAACGCTACCGCACGACCACGAGATGCGGGCCGTACTCAACACATCCACGAGCACCGATACCAGCAAAAAAAAAACCACCACTAACTGCAGTGAGGAAACCTATAGGATCACGACGCCCCACCTTCAATTCTACTGGCTAACTCCTTCTCCTCGTGCTCGAAGCAATTCCAATATCACACTTCGCCCACTCCACACTCCAAGAAGGAGAGCCGCAAATCCTTCAACACCGAAGCAGCCACAGTTCGCAGCAGTCTCGCCGCCTTCGTAATTAATTGACTGAGACAACAGTAGGAGTTTTCCGGTCTTTACACATTACAGCGTAGAATTTTCTAACTGCGCAAGTTGTTCTTTGCACATGATTAGATGTGGATGGCTACACAACCCTTTGCGGGTAACTGCTGTAGCTGCTTGTTCCCTAGATCAACAGGTGAAGGTTACTCAGCTTGAAGAAAGACGACTTCACAACAAAGATTGGACTTCAGAAACCTTTATTTACGATGACCGGTTTCGGTAACCAGAGTTACCATAATCATGTCTCAGTACAGGTTAATAGATGTGTTCAATTTGAGCTATAAATTTGCTCCACATGTTAATTAGCTGGACAGTTGATGGAAGATACAATGATACAATGGCATCTAAAAGTTAAAAATGCTCCTTACGTCAGGTTTCTAGCTTCTTAAGATATGGAGTACAATCAGAGCTCAAATTGGACACATGTATTACCCTGTACTTAGATCAGATGGTAGTAAAACTGCTTCCAGAAACGGTCATCGTAAATAAATGTTTTACAAATGTTATTCTGGCTGAGAAGCTGTCTCCTTCAAGATGAATATTGACAGATAGCTGCTTGTTACTCAGCGTTAGCAAGCCAACAAAGGAGGAGGTTACTTCTTCTAAAGCTGTCTCGATGTGTGCGAGGTGCCGGAGCTAGCAGTGTATTTAACACTAAATTCTTACAAAATCTTCATATGGAAATGAAGCTCTAAGCCGCCCCTTTTCTAACTCCGACTTTTGCTGCTGCTCATGGATTAAGAAGAAACGCGGACTGACTCTAATCGACCCTGAAAGTGGAGTAGAAAAGAGTTTGGCACCCGCAATAATTTAATTTTATAGAAATTAATTTGATAAATAAGTTTCATTAACGTAGTGAGAAATGAAAGGGTTGCTCTACCGATGTACAGAATGAAAGTTCTGTCCAAAATAACAATTTGATTTATTATGACTAAACTCAAAATAATAGACACAACACATGAAACATGTACAATACGTCAGATTGGATACTCAAATAAATGCTATGAAGGTGAAGTTATCTGTAAACTAGCTTGTGATGTTTATGACCAAGTAATATGTGGAGCCAATTCCTTGCAACTCAAATCTTAAGAGAAACACCCAGCCAACCCAACATTAATTGCTGTTACAGTAGTGAGAACTCAGACAATGAACACCCAAGACAGAACCACATAAGAAAAGACGGGAACATGCGCACTCAGCTGAGCTCTGATTATCACAGAGCAAAATTCCCGAATCTGCTGGTGCTGCGGACATACATTACCAAGCTGTCTTCTTAACTGCAAGGACACGATCTGGCGTACCGGAAGCGATCGCTGGTTGCTTCAACATGCAGTCGTGGTGATGATAATGTCGCGAGTATAACCCGAATCAAATTATCATAGTCTGGTTGTTCCAGACTAAAGACTTCCTATCAATACAAATCCGCCTCTGAGGGAGACGAAGAAGGCTCATCACACAATCAGTGAAGGTACAGTGATTGATTTTAACAAGCGAAGTCACACAGTAACTCCGATACAGTCAACTTTAGCCAAAACTACTCAAGACGGACAACATAGGCCGCTTGTACGCAGAACGCGCAATTGCCAACCGTGCTCGGAAAGTTACGTTGAAGTCGAAACTTCAGCAACTTCGTCAAACAGTTACAAGTAAATGAAAGTATATTAGACAGCCAACTGAAGGCAGGCTGTCCAGACCAGCGAGAGCTCAGTCTTGTAACCTACTCTGACCAAAAGGCGAGAGCCAACTCTATCAAGAGCACCTGTACAAGCCGAACATTGAACATTCCCGCCCCCACGACAGTGGTTGTGGTTAAACGTTCCAATCAGAAACTTGAAAACCGACGGAAAATTCCTCTCTATTGCTGACGCACTGCTATTCCACTAATGGAGATACTTGCCGCCAATTTCTGCACCGATTTTGCTACGTCACAGAGCTATCCCCTGAGCAAGCCGATCACAGTCATTATTTTGCAGGAAACGTGGGAATTTGCCCGCCAAGACTGCCTGGGAACACGAGTCATTCCGACGCCTCACTGGTAGCGCGCCAGAAAGTGTTTTCACTAAGTTTCTGGGAAGCAACGGAATCTCTAGCCCAGCCGCTCCGTCAGGCCCCTGTGGGCGTGTCGTCCCCACTCTTATGACAATATCGGCGTCTGGAAAGCATCCACTCGACTCCCTCACACCTGTCGGCGTAACACTTTCAAGATCAGCAGAACCCGCCTGTTACCGGACCACCCGGGTGACGAGAGACGCTGCATGGGAAGTCCGCGTGTGAAGGAATAGCGACTTTTCACTGCATGCAATTAGAGAGGAAAATCGAATTACTCAGAGTAACATAGAAATATGAGAAGGGGCTCATGCCACCTCTCATGTGCCCAGGGGATGTCTTCTCCGACGGCTGCAGATCTCAACATGTGTTCAGCAGACAATCAATTACGGAATGGCTTTCGAGAATATGTCGACGCTACTACAGTGAAAGTTTCAAAGTACTGGGGTGCCACCTGATTTATTGCATAATTCTGATAGTCAGGAAACGCATTTTTACTTTTTATAAGGGCTGCTATCCGAGAGCCAGTCTAAAATCTGTGTTTAAATCAATAACCTCGGAGTCTAATTACGACTTAACGTCCAACATGATGATGCACAAAACAATCTCTGTGTGCTTCTGACAGCATTAACGTTTTCTAGGGCAAGTTTAAAAATGAAGTCGCTTTTACGCGAATGTAATAATCACAAACAGCCCACACGTTTCGTTTGCCAGGAAGCAGGTCACAGCCTGGTTTACAAACGTTTCCCAAAGCTCGGTTAAACTTTCACTCAATTTGAATAAAACAAAGTATTCCCTCGTATCACGCACAGGTTGCCTGTATGAATGCGAATGCCGGACTGTCTACGAAATAGCACTGCCTGCATGCGTCTCGGAAGAAACACTACATCGCACTTTTTAATAAAACAGGCGAAGCTAAGAGGGCTATTCAGAAAGTAGGGAACGTGTCCGTCTGACGCCGCTAGACGCGCGCCGATCGCGTATATTTTGGTACCTGCGTGCTCGACAGCTCAGTCGGCATCCATCCGGGAACGTCTCTAAGCGTCTGGTTCTTTCGATATTTGAATTTTAAATGTGCGCTGCAATCGAAAATCCCTCCAGTTGTGAGGTGCGGTGTATGATACGGTTTTTGTTGGCAAAAAACCTAAAACCCATAGAAATTTATCTTGAACTGTGCGAAGTGTACGGAAACAACGTAATGAGTGAATGTTCCGTCCGGAAATTGTGCATCCGGTTTAAAAATGGCCGAACCAACGTCCATGATGAAGAGAAGAGTGGACGCCCGAGCATTATGGCGGACGATCTTGTCGCTAAAGTTGATGGAGCGATTCGTGAAAACCGTCGCTTCACAATAACGGAGCTTTCGCTATCTTTCCCACAAGTTTCACGGATTAAGGCGACCGCTCGGGTAAAACGGCAAATCCGCATTCGAATCCCTGTCCGGCAAGGATTTTCACTGTCGTCATTCCAATATATAGCAGATGATAGTTCACATTCGCAGCTGTGAATACATTCCCTGCTAGACTGTTTGCTGAGCTGTGATCACTTTTTCGCCTGTCCGCTCAGGGCGCTCATGTGGCTGGTCGGTTAGATAAACCAGTAATTTACAAAATTAAATTAAATATCCAATTAAATGTTGCACGTGAATTGTTAGAATACTGTACAAACATTTAAGCAGTAAACACATATAATAATAGTTATGTACCTTGGTGCCAAGCGCAACAGGTGGAATCACCGCTCACTACACACGCTTCAACACAACAGGGCACCATTCTCATGCTTCCTGACCATTTATTACATATGGGGTGGGTTGGTTTACAGCATCATGAGCCTTCACACTGTACATGGTAAAAAGTGGGCTGAGACGTGGTATAAAGCCAGCAAGTTCCTACTGCAAAGAAGATCCAAGGCAAAACCGTGAAAACAGAATAAAATGTTCAAATGTGTGTGAAATCTTATGGGACTTAACTGCTAAGGTCATCAGTCCCTAACCTTACACACCACTTAACCTAAATTATCCTAAGGACAAATACACACAACCATGCCCGAGGGAGACTCGAACCTCCGCCGGGACCAGCCGCACAGTCCATGACGCAGCGCCTTGGACCGCTCGGCTAATCCCGCGCGGCAAAACAGAAAAAGTGGGCTGCATCCATAGCAGGCGGCTTCACAAATTCACATCATCATCTTATGCCACCCAGATGCAAAAGTACTGAAAACAAAGTCCCTTTCCCCTGAAATCTGCCGGCCGTTGTGGCCGAGCGGTTCTAGGCGCTTCAGTCCGGAACCGCGCTGCTGCTACGGTCGCAGGTTCGAATCCTGCCTCGGGCATGGATGTGTGTGATGTCCTTAGGTTAGTTAGGTTTAAGTAGTTCTAAGTCTAGGGGATTGATGACCTCACATGTTAAGTCCCATAGTGCTTGGAGCCATTTGAACCCTGAAATCCGAGGAATAGCGAAGTAACTCTAATTACCACCAGCGAAAAATTCCATTCTCATCAAACCATCGTTCCCTGATTTCAAGTCCCATATTCGATCAAAAACAACCTTCATTTGTTCATTTTCGAGTGCCTCAATCACACTCCTAAGATGTTGCCCTCTCATTTAGTTCTAACTTGCAAGATGTTCGCGTATTTTTGCGACTTCGTCCAAGGGACCGAACGAAGACAGACTTTTTAAGAAAGTTAAAGCACGCCCTCATCTTTAATCAGGAAAAAACTACATATGCACAAAAAATTCTGATGCTAATTACGGTGCCTTCACACAATTTTCACTGAATCGTCTTGTAAGGTGGCAGATTTTAGCACCTTAGATGAGATTTATCCAGGAAATAAATGACAATACCACACGGACAGGTATAGCCCTTAGGCAGAATAATACTAATGGCAAAACGAAGGTTCATACTGGTACATAAGATTTTGAGAACTTTATTATTCGGAAGGTGGTCTGGACGGACACAGGAAAGAGCTGTTTTGGGCTGTACAACAAGCGAGGTGGCCGGAGCTTCACAAGGCCGGTGCTTTGGCGGAAGAGTGGCACCAATGGCCGCAGGGGGGCACCGGGCGAGCCTGAGACCAGGAGAGAGAGAGAGAGAGAGAGAGAGAGAGAGAGAGAGAGTACATGCGAGACAGAGAGAGACTGCTTCTCGCCGTTGCGGCTATACAACAGTTGAAACGGGACAAAAATACGGCGCTCCTATGAAAGGTGAGAGAAACACGTGAAACTTCAGAGTCCTGATTGGCCGTAAAACGCATAGAGATGCACGTGAGACGAACTGGAAGGTTTGGCAGCAACAAAAGGCACGACTCTGGTGTCTGGTGCGATGCTGGGCAGACACGGAGGGTCTGGTCTGCGAGTGGAGGCCTAGACATAGTTAAGTTTGGAGATATTGCCGGCACTGCGACCAGTGATCCCTCTCCAATTGTTCAGAGTTAGTGCATACATCTCCACAAAAGCAGAGTCATCTGTTGTTCTGAGAACATAAAACAGATTTCTGCCCACTTGTAGCGTTCGAATGCAACATTGAGTGTTACTTTGCTGCCGCGCACTTGAGTCTACCAACAACTTCTGGCATTTGTGCAAGTAGATTGTGTATGAACTCGTGACGGACTCGGCAATTGAGCAACTTACGGTCAGGAGTTTTCGGGCAGAAATCACGTCCACGTTTTTAGCTTTCACAGGGAACAGGAGACATCACGTCGGTGCCTGGGACCACAGTCGTAATCTTCACACTGAATTACGGCGCTATTAGCGCAAGCAGCTGTCAAAATAGGGCACTGTAATTGTAAATAAGTACATGTTTCACCAGCTCATTGCTTGAGCTCTCTGATTCTGTGTCCGTCTATGTGGCGCTTCAATAGAACGACTTGCGTAATCAGTATCAACCAAAGTAAGTTAGGGAAATGGCCGCGATAAGGAATAGTTTCCACTGTGCGAGTGGTAGAATAGTTAGTTTAGAGAGTTAATTTGATTGGTGTTGTAATGTCTTGGGTTAGTAACATTGACCTTCCTGTTTTTAATTAGTAAATTTGTGATTTGATAACATACCATAATTAAATTTATTATCATTTCCGTAGGTAGCAAACCACTTATTGAGAATAAGAGTTTTATTAAAAGAAAATATTGTTCAAAATTGATGCAAACGGTATTGGAGATATCATTTACACATTTAAACAGAGCCAAAGTAGGATAGAGCTAATGCAGTAATGATGTTTCATACACTTTACACGCCCGTACATTGCAATCTCATTCAATTTAGTGCATTCGTATATCGTTGCAGTTATGAAATTGAACCATCAGGGTTAGATCCCAAAGCATGTATTTGGCAACAATGTTTGACATTTAATGACCATATAAGAGAGAACTGTAAGAACCCTTCCACCTGTCCTCATAGTAATAAAACGCACTTCCGCGACTAGTGTCCCTACCAACCTGTACCACACACTACCAGCAGCACACTACCTTTTCTCACCAATCCAAATCAAATGCTTCCCCCAAAACAGAACGGAACACATGGTACCCATCGGTCCAATTGCTGCTCCATTGCACCCAATCAATCATCTTCGCCCTCCATCCACAGCTGAAGACGTCATTCGCTTCACAACAAATGTCCCTCGGAACATCCATTCGTGTGACGTTCTCACATCCTGTCTCAGATAACATATGTCGTCCACTCCATTTTGCATTACAAAAGTAATTACAATACTTTCAGGTTCTGCGAGTGAAAAACCATTGAAGAAGCTGCTAGCCGGCCACGGTGGCCGAGCGGTTCTAGGCGCTTCAGTCCGGAACCACGCGGCTGCTACGGTCGCAGGTTAGAATCCTGCCTCGGGCGTGGATGTGTGCGATGCCCTTAGGTTAGTTAGGTTTAAGTAGTTCTAGGGGACTGATGACCTCAGATGTCAAATCCCATAGTGCTCAGAGCCATTTGAACCATTTTTTTGAACCAAGAAGCCGCTATGGCGCACATTAACCGGCAAGTAAATGTAAGCTGTGGGTCTTTAGTCACTTTGGAAGTGATTCGCTCATTTTTCAAAGAACGAATACTGCGCGATCTTAACACGCAGTCAGCAATATCAGCGTGTGTCAGCTGTTTCAAAACGCAGCGGAGAAGGGAAAGAGGGTCACGCAAAGCTGGTCGCAGTATCGCGACTCATGTCGAGTGGTGCGAAGTGCTGAGGGCCGCTTAAGTTATCAGGTGCCGTGATTAGACTCTTGGAACGGAGTGCTGACTGGGGTAATTGCCTGGGAGTACTGGTTGCAGCGCAGATTGTTCGGGCCAGATACACGCCTCTCTCAAGAAACGCCAGCACGAAACGAGTTGCAACGAGTTTCATTGTTCCCAAACAGGAAGGTGCTCAAAACACTTACAAGAAACACATTTCCCTTCTACTATTCTGTTCCTACAATGACGGACGTCATAAAGTATGTATTAAAGTCTCAAAGAGCCATTGATTATCCGACTCTTCAATACTCAGGATAGATTTCCTATATTTATCCACTAACTAGATGACAATAAATTGTATTTCAAGCCAGAGAATATTTATTGGAACTGTATCCACATTTCTGGAGGACTCAGTTCTCCTCCATTTGCTTGTTCACACATTATTGGACTCTTATCTAGAGAGGTGAGTACCGGAGTTCGGTTAAGACGAAATAAAAATGCTTTTAAAGGACGCAGATGTATATTTTAAGCTCTTCAATGAGAGTTACCAAATCTAAAGTTGACAGGAACAGAAAAATGGTTCAAATGGCTCTAATCACTATGGGACTTAACACCTGAGGTCATCAGTCCCCTAGACTTAGAACTACTTAAACCTAACCAACTTAAGGACATCACACACATCCACGTCCGGGGCAGGATTCAAACCTGCGACCGTAGCAGCAGCGAGATTGCGGACTGAAGCGCCTAGAACCGCTCGACCACAGCTGCCGGCTTTGACAGGAACAAAAGCGGCTGAAGGAACAATAGCTTGTAGCATACAATTATCACCAGCAGATTCGCAAGGGTCGTAAGTGAGGCATTGTTTGACAAGTAGCTAAGCATTTGCTTCATACGATTTGTATTTTCTAAGACTGCTGCTCTCCATGACCATTTAAGAGTCATTGTTACGAAGTTGTATGATAGTTTTACTTTTTTACCCACTCGCTTTGCTGTACAATTGCGACGGTGTGCAGTACGACAAACAGCAATGTTACAAAACTGTTCTAAACTTGATGAAGTAATGAGCAAAACTTCTAATATCCATGTTATTTCGTGAATGTTTTTATTGCTCAGAACTACCTCTCGTGGAGGGGATGATGTAAAGGTCCAGTTTTGTCGAGCATTAGTGAAGATACTTGTTCACATTTCATTTTATTTCCCACACTGCTTGGAAAAAACAATCAAATTTATATATCAGCTTTCTGATCATCGCTAATGTTCTTTCGAGCGCACACTCGTAACACATTCCGAATGCATTTTCAATACAAATTACAGTTTGCAACACAAAAATTCGTTTCTGGCGCTCGTACCGTACTATCCACAACACAAAGACTAGCTTAAAACTCCGGATATAAACAAAGACTGTACCACAAGAGCCAGAGAGAAAGACTAACGAAGTTTTCGGTGCGTATCACAAACGATATATTACTTCATGAAGTCCTAGATTGATCCAGAATCGTCAGTTGGTCAAATTAACTCTCCTATATAATTTTTTCCATAGATGACTGAACAACTACAAAGAAAATTCGCCTCTTAAGGTTAGTAAAATTGATAAAAATAGTTATACGTGGTAGCACATAATTTTGAAATAGTGTTTTGTAAGAATTGCCATGTATACCACATCTCCAAATAACAAGCATTTTATATTTTCTTTCGTATGGGTGTTTTTCTTATGAAAAGTTAAGTTTACTTTCGATAATTATAACAGTTCTTCATTTAACAGGTAGTCAAATATCGTGAGAAGTTTCGTAAACAAAATATTGTAAAGTGTGGAATATACGCCATGGATGGTCAAATAAACCAAATGGAATTTATAATTTCTTCTAAAACAAAAAATTAAAATAATGTTCCTAAGAATTGTAGAATAACTTGAAAAGTGTGGAATTTAATAAATATTTCCACGTAATGCATCGATACCACAGACTCACCTCTTGTGCTTCAGACTTCCAGTTTTAGATAAAACGTACCTGAAAAAAGAACGGAATCGCAAATTTCGCAAACAGGCTTAGTATCGTGATCTGCCATTGATCAAAAATCCCCGTAATTCTGATTCGCTATAGTTTACGCAAGCAACACTCACTGAGTCGCATCTAACATTGGACCAGTGCAGTGCAGGCACACCGAAGATGTTATGTTGCCACTGTCAGGTTTTGATACTGTTCTATTACGCCGTGTTTTATTAGCTTCATTTAAACTTCACATTCTCATCCGTATAACCATTAATGGAAAAAGTACAAAACAATGACACCTATTTTGTGACATGTGATCCTGTAAGTACTGCAGGTGTCCCCTTTATCCAGTCGGATATCTAGGATAGGTTAGGGACATCCAAGTCGCCGAAGCGACGTCCGCGTGGAACACTAACCCAGTCACTGAACCATTCAACATAGTTATTATTGTGTTTACTATCGACGGCTTATAGTTAAAGTAGAGGCAGAATAGTCAACGCCATTAATACTAGGAATCTGACTATTCAGCAGCACATACCGTGTACCCCATGGTATCTTTATTTAGGTCTTAAGCCGAAGTAAGTTCTTACTATGAATACCTAGCTGAAGCGAATGCCTCATACCTACCAATAAAACAAACCACCAGTTCAAGTGAAGAACCTCTTCGAATTGCGATTACTGTGCAATAGTTTTGTTATTGTTATTGGAGTAAGTAAAATACAATGTGAGAAATCACTACAGGAAGAACTCAAAATTGTTGATAACTTCTTACTCCGAGCAGTCTTAAGTTCTTTGTGTAATCAGTCCTGTAAATGTTTTCATAGATTCTTTGCTTTGTAAAATAAATATTTAACGATGATTTAAGATTTTACTTGTTATCTGACGTTTCTTAAATTGATTAAATTACGGGAAAGCTTAACTCCGAATGACGCAATGTTTAATCTCTCTATATTCAGAGAACGAAGTGTACATACTGGTTGGCTATAATTAAAGTTCAGCTGTTCACAGACGTCCAGTGCGAGCGGTATTTATCATATGACAGCGAAACTTGGTAGATATTCTAATCGCTGTACGATAGAAGAAAATCAGTTCCAATTTTTGTAACCAGTAGCAAATCTGGCACTGTGAATGCGAGAAAGACATATAGAAATGTTTAGTCAAATACTGGTTTAGGAAGGGGACATGGACAGAAAAGGTCTAAGAAGCAAGAAAGGTATAATGTTGATTTTATTATTAAACGTCGCTTACACATTTTGTTCAGTATGAGCACAAAAGACGTCGACCGGATGTTGTACAGCGCCACATTTGCACCTGGTGGCCAAAATTGGAACTAATGTTTTTCCAGCCTAAATCTGTTCCACAGTAATGCATTAGCATATGTATCAAGTTTTCCTGCCACACGACAATTTCAGCGCATACCGGATCTCCATGAGTAGCTGCAGTTTAATTAAAGCCACCCAGTATATAAATTTGAAATATTTCAGTCCGTTCATGTCATATTTATGAACTCAGTTCAATGCAATCTTGTATATTTTTTCATTTTTATTTATTTTTGTTATACTGGCAGCCTTCGATGGCAGTTTCCATCATCCATCTACATGTCCGCAGCTCGTGGTCTCGCGGTAGCGTTCTCGCTTCTAGAGCACAGGGTCCCGAGTTCGATTCCCGGTGGGGCCAGGGATTTTTCACCTGCCCCGAGATGACTGGGTGTTGTTGCGTCGTCTTCATCATCATCATCATTCATCCCCATTACCGTAGGAGGAAGGCAACGGCAAATCACCTCCACTAGGACCTTGCCTAGTGCGGCGGTGCGGGTCTCCCGCATCGTTCCCCTACACTCTCTTAAGAAGCATAGGACTTCATCATCATCATCATCATACATCTACATCTCCATTGCGCAAGCCCCCTGTGAGATAAATAGGGTGGTCATAAACAGTTTGAAACGCTTGTAAGGATGTTGAAGAGTAGGTTGTGCTGAGAATTAATTAAGAAAAAATTCCATAATTTGTGCCCTGTTTGAGATAATTACTTCTGAAGTTAGCCAATCAGGCCGTTGCATGTTCAAATTCAAGTGGCCTACTAGGTTCAATGTTAATGTTAGTCGTTCTTACAGCGTGGATGACAGCGGACGAAACTGCTCAGCCTTTGGCTCGAGTTCGAGCCGTTCTGAATTTTTGAATCGCTCTCTTGTTCGGGTTTAGGAAACCAAACGAAGTACACCTTTGGCGACACTCTCTTTGGCGGGCCTTATGAATTTGCTCGCGCAATGCCCTGATTGGTTAAATTCAGTCCGCAGCTCGTGGTCGTGCGGTAGCGTTTTCGCTTCCCGCGCCCGGGTTCCCGGGTTCGATTCCCGGCGGGGTCAGGGATTTTCTCTGCCTCTTGATGACTGGGTGTTGTGTGACATCCTTAGGTTAGTTAGGTTTAAGTAGTTCTAAGTTCTAGGGGACTGATGACCATAGATGTTAAGTCCCATAGTGCTCAGAGCCATTTGATTTGGTTAAATTCAACGCTAATTAACTTGGGAATGGCACAATGTATCGAATATTTTCTTACCAATTATTTCTCAGCACAACCTACCCTGCAACACCCCGACAGACTTTTAAGACTGTGACCACCCTGTGTGCCATTCTGTAAGGGATGTTGAAGGTGCAAGGGACAATAAGTCCAATTTATTTCTCGTCCTATTTCGTCGAGTAAGCCATTTTCATGAGTACGTAGAAGGCGCGTAAATATATTTCCACAAGTAACAAACACACTTCCATAGATTCTCCAGGTTCTTCACCCAAATTATTGTTTTACACTTTAGACTCTTCTATATACACTGATTTGTTAATGGTCAGCAAAGACTACCGACACACCAGTTTTGGTTATTGGAAAAAGTTAGGGAGATCAGAGTTTTAAGTGACAGTAAGGTCACTAGAGACGCAACGCAGGTAATCGGTTGTGCCATTTTTAAAGGAACTGTGCCTGCATTTGCCTAGGGCAGTTCAGGGAAATCGCGGGAAACATAAGTAAGGATCGCCTGGCGGAGATTTGAATCGTCGTCTCCCTGAATGCGAGTCCACTCTATTGACCACTGCGCCACCACGCTCTGTGCGGTGTTCGAGCTGTTACCGTAGATGTTACTCGAGGCTCTATTTCTTGTTATACACATGTTCAGAAAACACAGAAGACCTTGAACGACTCGAGATAGGACGTTCACATTCACTGTATATGTTCTGCAGAAATGATTAGCATTTAAGGCACAGCCAGCCATGCTGCTTTCACCTTGTTCCAGAGTCCATCTGAGGTGCATGGTATTGGGTCACAGCGCTACACCTGCCGTTTCGTCATAACCCACAAATCTTCGATTGGCGTCTAGTCTGTTGATTTGATGGGACAGGGCAAGAGGCTGGCACCCTATGACACCAACTGGATAAGTGTTCGTGCACCAAATGAAGGTCGTGCATTGTCTTACTGGAAAACGCTCTCTGCGGTGTTGTGCGGAAATGTTATGGCTGTGATTCACAGGATGTGATTCACGTGGGTCAGTCACACAGGTCACAGTGCATTGGTCACGCACCAGCTGTGATTTGTACTTGTAATCAATAGCAACCCACACCATAAGGTCTTGAGTTGGCGGTGTATGTCTTGTGCGAACGCAGTCACTGTGATGCGCTCCACCTGTCTGCGTCGAACCAAAAGTGCAGCCATCACTTTCAAATAAACAGAACCTGGATTCGTCCGGAAACGCTATCTGATGCCATTCCTGTCCCCAGTGACGCCGTTCCATACACCATTGCCGTCTAGCATGTTTCTGCACATTCTTCAAAGGCAGGCGGAGAAGTGGACGACGCGCACGTAACTCATGCCGTAGTAAACGGCGATGGACTATCATCCCTAATAGTGTACGATTTCTTATACGCTACTGTTGCGCCAGAGCCGAGGAGAACGCATATCTGGCCAGCAATGATATTCGGATGAGGTGTCGATCACCTAGGGTCGTGCTGCCTGACCCCTCTCGTCGTGTTCTACGGCTTTCCGTGAACCATTCTCTACACACCTGTTCCACTGCAGAAACACTTCGCCCCAGACGAGCAGCTGTTTCCCGTATGAATGCATCACATTCTCTCATGCCAATAATGCGCCCTCTTTCAGACTGAGTGATTTTACGCAACGGTTCGAGCATATGCCTGCGAGGCATATTGGACGTCTGCTCATATCACACTGATCCATTACCTGCGGTTTATAACGACAACGAGGGCCACAGGCACATTTTACCGGTAGGTGGTGTTGCGCCGCGATATCGATGTTGACCATGAACCCGCGGGCCGACATGGTTCAAATGCTAATCATTTCTGCAGAACATACTAATGTACATGTCCTGTGTCGTTCGCAGGTTCTAATACTGCCTCGGGCATGGATGTGTTTGATGTCCTCAGGTTAGTTAGGTTTAAGTAGTTCTAAATCTATGGAACTGATGACCTCAGATGGTAAGTCCCATAGTGCTTAGAGTCATTTGAACCATTTCCCTGATTCATTCAAGGTATTCTGCTTTTTCTGAACATGAATGTACAGTACATTTGTTTGTTTGTTTTATCGTATTAAGAAAATATTTCACAGCTCGGGGTGTTGTTTGTGTAACTGTGTGTGCGCACACTGCCTAACAGAAAAGTGAAGCACCCAGAAGCGATCAGGAAAGGAAATGAAACCTCACGGGCGGAGACGATATGTGATGTTACTTCAGCGATCGCAAAATCGAGCAGTTTGCCAAGAACTTGGCAGAATGATCCCATTGATCAGTATCACGTTGTGTTCCCTCTGGACTGAATGGATGCACTGATTCGTTCGGGAAGGCTGTCATCAAGCTACTGTATCCTTTCCGGAGGCCGCAACTGTTCGAACTTGTCCTTGACATCACAGATACAGACATGAAACATAGTTGACATTCGAGCTGGTCCCACACACGTTCATCGGTGACAGATCGAGGGAACTTGCTACTACAGAAGTAATTCGACATCAAACAGGCAGTTGGTTCATAAAAATATGTGTCTTGTACGGAAGAGGATTGTCCTGTTGGAAAATAGCACCACGATATTGTCGTATGAGACGTAACACACGAGGCCGCAGGATGTCTGCGACGTACTGTCGACGCGTCAGTGTTTCCTCAACCACCGCCAGCCGTGACCTGAAGTCACACCCGACGTCTCCCCACACTGACTCCAGGAGTAACATCGCTGTGCCTCTCCAAAATCATTGGGAGAACGGAACCTCTCTCCAGGTCGCCGCCATAGTCGCCATAGTTCGGGGTAGAGCGGAAGTACGGCTCATCACTGAGTACCTTGTAACACAATTCATCAGCAGTGCACGCTTCCCGGCGTAGGCACCAGTCCAAATGCAGCCGTTCGTCTTGTAGAGTTAACTCCACGCGACGCATGGGACGCCTTCTGTTAATCTCCTACGAATGGTGGGAGATGAAAGAGAATGTTGCAAGGAGTCCATTACTTCTTCTTGGATGGAATGAGCAGATGTGAAGGGGTTACGATGTGCCTGGTGCGTTTACCTTGTGTGCCGCGCGGGATTAGCCGAGCGGTCTGAGGTGCTGCAGTCATGGTCTGCGCGCCTGGTCCCGGCGGAGGTTCGAGTCCTCCCTCGTGCATGGGTGTGTGTGTGTGTGTGTGTGTGTGTGTGTGTGTGTGTGTGTGTGTGTGTGTGTGTGTGTGTTTGTCCTTAGGATAATTTAGGTGCTGTAGTGTGTAATCTTAGGGACTGATGACCTTAGCAGTTAAGACCCATAAGATTTCACACACATTTGAATATTTTTTATACCTTGTGGTGGTCAGACGAGGATGACAGGTATCTTGACACCTAGTATGCATGTCGTCAGTTGAACATCGATTCAGTGTCATATCCGAATGTACCACAGATCTGGATATTTGATGATTAGCCAAATGGAAACCACACAATGAGGCCACTTTCAAACTCTGCCAGGGGCTGATAACGCTGTCTCATTGAGTACCCGGCATCTCTGTGTCCTTCACTGCGATCAGTCAACATGTGATACTGTTCTTGCCCCTGGTATTGCCTGTCTGACCTGGAAACAACAGTAAAGACGACCAACGCTAATGTACTGTTGTAGCTACCAACTTGTCACACAGAACTGCAGCTCTAATAGCACTCACTGTGAGGTAACAAGACTCATCCGATACTTCCTAGTGTTGTGTTGGAACTTCTTTTTTGTGGCGTAGCGCAGCAGTTCGACATGGCATGGGCCCAACAAGTTGGAAGTCCACCACAGAACTACTGAGCAATGCTGCCCCTATTGTTGTTGTGGTCCTTAGTCCAGAGACAGGTTTGATGCAGCTCTCCATGATACCTTATGTGCAAGCTGCTTCATTTCCGAGTAATTACTGCAACCTACATGCTTCTGTATCTGTTTAGTGTACTCATGCCTTGGTCTCCCTCTACGATTTTTACCCTCCACGCTTCCCTCCAGTACTAAATTTGTGATCCCTCGATGCCTAAGAAGGTGTCCTACCAACAGATCCTTTCTTTAGTCAAGTTGTGCCACAAATTCCCCTTCTCCCCAATTCAGTTCAGTGCCCCATCATTAGTTACGTGATTTACCCATCGAATCTTCAGCACATTTCGAAAGCTTCTATTCTCTTCTTGTCAAAACCATTTATCGTCCATGTTTCACTTACATATATGGCTACACAAAAGTAGTTTCAGAAAAGACTTCCCGACACTTAGATCTATAGTCGATGCCAACAAATTTCTCTTCTACAGGAACGCTTTCCTTGCCATTACCAGTCTACATTTTATATCCTCTCTACTTCGACCATCGTCTGTTATTTTGCTCCCCCAATAGAAAAACTCATCTACTACTTTAAGTGTCTCATTTCTTAATCTAATTCCCTCAGCATCACTTCATTTAATTCGGCTACATTCCGTTATCCTCGTTTTGCTTTTGTTGATGTCCATCTTATATTCTTTCAAGACGCTGTCCATTCCGTTCAACTGCTCTTCCACGTCCCTTGGTGTCTCTGACGGAACTGCAAAGTCGTCGGTAAACTTCAAAGTTTTTTTTTTCTTTTCCATGGATTTTAATTCTTACTCACAATTTTGCTTTTATTTCCTTTACTGCGTGCTCAATATACAGATCGAATAACATCTGAGATAGGCTACAACTCTGTCTCACTCCATTCTCAACCACTGCTTCCCTTACGTGTCCTGCCATCTGGTTTCTGTACAAACCGTAAATAGCCTTTCACACCTTGCTTTTGACCCCTGCTGCTACAGCCGTCCACAACTGCGAAAGTGTTGCCGGTGCAGGATTTTGTGCACAAACTGACCTCGCGATTACGTCCCATGAAAGTTCAATGGGGTTCATACCTGACGATCTGGGTGGCAGAATCATCTGCTCCAACTGTCCATAATGTTCTTCAAACTAATGCCGAACAATTGTGGCCTTCTGACAAGGCGCATTGTCATTCATAAATAATCCATCGTTGTTTGGGAACATGACTTCTATGAATGGCTGCATATGGTCTCCAAGTAGCAGAATATAGCCATTTCCTGTCGGTTCAGCTGCATGAGAACAAGTCCATTTCATGTAAAAACAGCTCACACCATTATGAAACCTCAAACAGCTAGCATAGCACCTTGTTGACAACCTGCGTTCATGATCTCCTCGGCTCTGCGCCGCATTCGAATCCTGTCATCACCACTTACCTACTGAAACTGGGCCTCATTTGAACAGGTCACGGTCTTCCAGTAGTCTAGCGTTCAGATAATATGGTCACCAGGCACGACGCTGCAGGCTATGCCGTACTGTTAGAAAAAGGCAATAACTTCGGTCGTCTGTTGCCACAGCCCATTAACGTCAAATTTCGTCGCACTTTACTAACAGATACGTTCGTCGTAGGTCCCACACTGATTTTTGCGTTTATTTCACGCTTTACTTGTTTGTTAGCACTTAACATCCTACGCAAACTCCGCTGCTCTCGGTCGTTAAGTGAAGGCCGTCAACCACTGTGTTGTCCATGGTGAGAGGTAATGCCTGAAATACGGTTTTCTCGGAACACTCTTGACGCTGTGGATCTCGGAATATTGATTCCCTAACGATTTCCGAAATGGAATGTCCCATGTGTCTAGCTCAAACTACCATTCCATGTTCAAAGTCTGTTAATTCCCGCAGTGCGGCCATAATCACACCGGAAACATTTCACATGAATCATCTCAGCAAAAATGGCAGCTTCGCCAGTGCACTGCCCTTTTATACCTTGTGTACGCGATCCTAAGGCTACGTGTATATCTGCATATCGCTATTCCATGACATTTGTCACCTCATTGTACATATCCACCAATGGTGCGTACTAGCGTGTAGGAAATTACACTGACATCCGACCATGTCTTCTATGTAGTTCTTTTTTCTTTTCAGGCATTGTTTTAATCCTACAATGTGTCACTTGCCAATATTTTCAAAATGTTCAAATGTGTGTGAAATCTTATGGGACTTAACTGCTAAGGTCATTAGTCCCTAAGCCTACACACTACTTAACCTAAATTATCCTAAGGAGAAACACACACACACCCATGCCCGATGGAGGACTCGAACCTCCGTCGGGACCAGCCTCGCAGTCCACTTCCAATCTTTAGCCTTCTATTAACATCACGTTAAGACAATTCGTTGCACTTAAAAGCAACATCAAGATGCCGGTATGCTCAGGCCTTCCACCTGCACGACATATACACATATATCAAAAAAAGTTTTGCATCGCCCGTGTTCCGAGAGTTCCGGAACCTGTACTGAAAATTGGAACAGAGATCAACGTAAACATCATTTCCGCCCGTTTTATTGCTCATGAAAAACACACATTGCATGTTGTACCACCGTACAGCGATACCCTCAGAGGTGGTGGTCCAGATTTCTGTACACACCGATACCTCTAATACCCAGTAATACGTCCTCTTGCATTTATGCATGCCTGTATTCGTCGTGGCATACTATCCACAAGTTCATCAAGGCACTGTTGGCTCAGATTGTAACACTCCTCACTCCTCAGAGCGGCTGGTGGGTCAGGTCGTCCCTAAACAGTCCTTTTCACTCTATCCCAGGCGTGTTCGGTAGTGTTCATGTCTGGAGAACATTCTGGCCACTCTAGTCAAGCGATGTCGTTATCCTGAAGGAAGTCATTCACAAGATGTGCACGATGGGGGCGCGAATTGTGATCCATGAAGACGAAAGCCTCACCAATATGCTGCCGATATGGCTGCACTGTCGGTCGGAGGATGGCATTCACATATCGTACAGCCGTTACGGCGCCTTCGATGGCCACCAGCGGCGTACGTCGGCCACACATAATGCCACCCCAAAAAAGCAGGGAACTTCTACCTTGTTGCACTCACTGGACAATGTGTCTAAGGCGCCCGGTTTGATCGTGTTGCCTCCAAACACGTCTCCGACCATTGTCTGGTTGATGGCATATGCGACACTCATCGGTGAAGAGAACGCGATGCCAGTCCGGAGCAGTCCATTCGGCATGTTATTGGGCCCATCTGTACCACGCTGCATGGTGTCGTGGTTGCAAAGATGAACCTCGCCATGGAAGACGGGAGTACATCATGCAACATGTTGCACACAGTTCGACTCGTAACACGACGTCCCGTGGGTTCACGTAAAGCAGTATTCAACATGATGGAGTTGCTGTCGGGGTTCCTCCGAGCCATAATCCTTAGGTAGCGGTCATCCACTGCAGTAGTAGCCCTTGGGCGGCCTTAGATACGCTTGTCATTGAGAGTTCCCGTCTCTCTGTTTCTCCTCCATGTCCGAACGACATCTCTTTGGTTCACACCGAGACGCCTGGCACAAATTAACAGTGCGGACGCCATCGAACTGCAGTATTGATCGTCTGGGCATGGTTGAACTACAGAGAACACGAGCCGTGTACCTCCTTCCTGGGGGAACGGCTGGAACTGTTTGGCTGTCGGACTGCCTCCGTCTAATAGGCGCTGCTCATGCATTGTTGTTAACATCTTTGGGTGGGTTTAGTGACATCTCTGAACAGTCAGAGGTACTGATTCTGTGATTCAACATCCACAGTCAACGTCTATCTTCAAGAGTTCTGGAAACCGGTTTTATGCAAAACTTTTTTTGTGTGTGTGTATAAAAGCAGTTTGTAAAATTATTCTTTGATTTATTTGGAAGAAGACGGCGAATAACCGAAAAGTTTAATGTAAGCTTAGGCTTCCATTGCGATTATCACAGACAGTAAAACCTTACTTGGTGTGTGACCACAACGTCAATGAGTAAAATTCTCCGACTTTTCGCCCACTGTTGCAAATGGCCTACATCACGGTGTTTCTGCTAACTGCTAACAGTTGCCACTGTTCCAAATCATCTTCCTCGGGGTGCTCTTGCTAACTCCTAGCAGCTTGCGAAAACACCCTGAGGAAGGCCATTTGCAATATGTGACCTCATTGACAGTGAGGTCACATAATCAGAAGAACTTTACTAACAATGAAGTTTCCCAGGGACAAATTAGTATTAGGAAAAAACGTATCGCTTGCTAAATAGTGTCCAAGAGTACAGATGTGAATGTTTTTCAGTTGTCTATATGGATGAGAGTTATGTTCCCACCTGTCACACAGCATCGCACTGATGCAGTGACAATTCACTACGGATTCTGTTGAAACCTGTTTCGAAAGGAAGCAGAATTATTGTCATCCATGCTGGCGAGGAGGATGGTATTATATGGAAAGCCTAGGTAAGGCTTAAATTTGACCAGAAAACAGGGTATTATCACAACGACGTGGACTTCTCAAATTAAGAAAAGTGGCTTTGGCAGAGACTGATACCCAATGAACTGCCTCACACTGTTCCTGTTATGGATAACTCCACGAGGAGAGAAACGATGTACTTGTTAACAAAAAATGGAATTCAATTCCACAAGGAGGTACTGAGACCCCAGTTGTATTCTTCATCAAAATGAGCAAACCAGGCTAGGCCACATATAAAGTAGACAGTATTTTAACTGAACATGGCCATACAGTGTTACGAATTTCTCCATACCATCTAGAAGTGACTCCTTTAGAGCAGATAATAATAATGGGCACGTTATTAAAACTTATAGACGAACAAGTTGCTTCCATAAGGAAAGAAGAGTGGGAGAAACTCTACGAGCAGGTAAAGAAAATTGAAGAGTAGTACATTTCCGGTGAAGGTTTACAGGACCTAATAATGGAGATGATCATGAATGTGGGAACTGGTACAGACTCGAATAACGATAGTCATGGTGACGGAAGAGAGACTGATTCTGCAAGTGAAGATGACAATGTATCAAGTGACACTGCCTGTGGAAGAGGAACAGACATGGCTATATAACATGAAGAAACGTACGGTGGAGCATTTTCTAAGCGTGTTTTGTGTGTAGAAAGATTGACATTGAAAGATCCATAGCATTATGTCAAACGATGAAATATACCGTTCCATATTTGTACTGTACAGTCGTGTCTACAACCAGTCTAAAGATCCGTGAACGACTTCCCAACACTGATGCTACTGTTTACGACCAAATCGAATCTTTCACATTGTTATGCTGGTAAAACCGATCCACTTACATTTTCTAACGAATGCTCGTGACTTCTCTATCGCCTTTGCTCGTCCACCACCCTGCAACACTTCCTCACTTCCGTTGCTTTCCCCTCCTGTTTATAAGAGGGTCTATGTCTCCATGCAGTGTACTGTGAACTGTGTAAATGATTCGTAATACATGTGAAGTACAGTATTAGAGGACAACAAGAATCCGTAAGGAAAAGTGACTTCTAAGTACACCAACATTAACATATTGTTGTTCTTGTTGTGGTCTTCAGTGCACAGACTGGTTTGCTGCAGCTCTCCATGCTACTCTATCCTGTGCAAGCCTCTTCATCTCCCAGTACCTACTGCAGCCTGCATCCTTCTGAATCTGCTTAGTGTATTCATCTCTTGGTCTCCGTCTACGATTTTTACCCTCCACGCTGCCCTCCAATACTAATTTGGTGATCCCTTGATGCCTCAGAACATGTCCTTCCAACTGATCCCTTCTTCTAGTCAAGTTGTGCCACCAATTTCTCTTCTCCCCAGTTCTGTTCAGTACCTCCTTCAGTTATGTAATCTACCGATCTAATCTTCAGCATTCTTCTGTAGTACCACATTTCGAAAGCTTCTATTCTCTTCTTGTCCAAACTATTTATCGTCCATGTTTCACTTTCATACATGGCTACACTCCACAGAAATACTTTGAGCACGACTTCCTGACACTTAAATCTATACTACACATTCCATTATCCTAGTTTTGCTTTTGTTGATGTTCATCTTACATCTTCCTTTCAAGACACTGTCCATTCCGTTCAGCTGCTCTTCAAAGTCCTTCGCTGTCTCTGACAGAACTAAAATGTCATCGGCGAACCTCAAAGTTTTTATTTCTTCTCCATGAATTTTAATACCCATTCCGAATTTTTCTTTTGTTTCCTTTGCTGCTCGCTCAATATAGAGACTGAATAACACCGGGGATACATTAACATATCACTAATTTAAAAAAAAAAAACACCGTGTTTTTCTGTGTGTATGTGAAGGCTAATCTCAGGAGATACTACAGAATTTGTATGTGGTCTTCACTAATAGACAAAGATTCATCAGTATTACTAGACTGCCCATATTTACCTTACAGAAATAAGGCTGCAGCTCACAAATTGCTAACATCACATCTAAAAAAAACATAATACACGAAAAACGCACTTCATAATGAGAATTACACTGACGTGACAAATGTCATGGGATACCTCCAACCATCGTGTCGGACCTCCTTTTGCCGAATTTAGTGCAGCAACTCGACCTAGCATGGACTCAACAAGTCGTCAGAAGTCCCCTGCGGAAATATTGAGCCATGCTGCCTCTATAGCCGTCCATAATTGCGGGAGTGTTGCGGGTGCAGGACTTTGTACACGAACTGACCTCTCGATTTCGTTTCATAAATATTCTATGGGATTCATGTTAAGCAAATCATTTGCTCGAATGGTCCACAATAACCATTTCCAGTCAATGATCGGTTCAGTTGGACCAAATGATCGCAGTCCATTCCATACAAACACAGCCCACACTACTATGGAGCCACGACCAGATTGCAACTTGGGTGCATGGCTTCGTGGGGTCTGCGCAACACTCTAACTCTACCAAATGAAATCGGGACTCATCTGAACAGGCCCCGGTTCTAGAGTTTGATAGGGTCCCACCGTTATGGTCACGAACCCTGGAGAGGAGCTGGAGACGACGTCGAGTTGTTGGCACAGTCACTCGCTTCGGTCGTCTGCTGTCATAGCCCATTAAGGTCAAATTTCACCGCACTGTCCTGACGGGCACATTCATCGTACGTCACACTCTAATTTCTGCGATTATTTCACGAAGTGTTGCTTGTCTGTCGGCACTGACAACTATACGCAGACGTTGTTGCTCTCGGTCGTTAAGTGAAGGCCGTCGACCATTGCATTGTCCATGGGGAGAGAGAATGCCTGTTCTTGGCACACCTCTTGACGCTGTGGATCTCATAATATTGAATTCCCGAAATGGAATATCCCATACGTCTAGCTCCAACTAATATTCCGCATTCAAAGTCACTTAGTCCCCGACGTGCGGCCAAAATCACGTTGGAAACTTTTTCACATGAATTGCCTGAGTACAAATGACATCTCCGCCAGTCCACTACCCTTCTGTACCTCGTCTACGCGGTACAACCGTCATCCGTACACGTGCAGATCGCTATCCCATAACTTTTCTAGCCGCAGTGTACTTACCGAAACGATTCGTGCAGAAACTAAACAAAGGAAAATCGTGATGTTAGTTCACAACAAACGAAATCACTGTTCTTACCCTCCTCTCAGGCTTTCGATAATCGTTTCATAGCAAGTAATAGTTTTAAAAAGTGACGCACATTAAACTGAAAGAAAGAGACAGAAAATGTCCACAAAACGTAGGTGGCTCGCAATTGTATTCGCGTGACAGTGGAGGTTTGGCCGAACTGTGTGCGGGCCTTGTCCCCGGCAGTGGCGGTCGCTGCAGCTGACACGGCGGGTAGGCGTCAGCGCTCGGCGCTGCCAGAGGGCGCGCTGTCCGCTGTCACGAGAGGTGCCTGCCTGCCTGGGCCGACCGCTGTCACAGCTGCTGCGGTCCGCCCCGCTTGTCTGCCCGCCCGACACTCGGGGAGGACGTGTTGACCCGCGTGAGCAGTCCCACCATTCAGACAACACTGCACTGCCTCGCGTCTGCCACAGTTGCTGTTATGAAATTTGTGTGTCCCTGGCCTGGGAATACACTTGCCTGTACGCCTGTACTGCGAAAACCATGTTAAGGTCTGTGGCGGGGTGTACTGGTGACATCTCCTTCATTTCGTGCTTTTCTTATTCCAGCCGCGAATGATGCAAGGTATAATATTTTAATCCATGTATCGGATACTTCAATACTAAATTAGACGGTCGATCGGAGACTACAATACTGTTCGCTATGTACCAGATATAATACAAGTTTGCACGCTCTAACGTCGCAAATTAATGTTCGTAGAGGAGGGAGTACACATTGTAATACTACCTAAGGTATTTATAATTGCATAATTTTATAATATTCAGTCTATATTCTCACGGATGTGAGATGAGATAAAAGAAATTATTCATATAGTCACGGGAGACTGGACTTCGATAGTATGATAAGGCAGAGAAGGAAAAGTAGTAGGTGAATATGGAATGGGGGTAAGGAATGAAAGAGGAAACCGCCTGGTAGAATTTCGCACAGAGTATAACTGAACCCAGTCAAAAAACTGAGACGATATTGCATAAGCAAGCAATTTCACTACAAGCCGCTTGTGTGGTACAGTGTCAAAAGCCTTCTGGAAATCTGCAAATACGAAATCAATTTGAAATCCTTTATCAATACACTCAACACTTCGTGTGTGTAAAGGGCTAGTTGTGTTTCAATAGAAGATGTTTTCTAAATCCGCGTTGCCTGTGTATCAATAGATCGTTCTCTTCGAGAAAATTCATAATGTTCGAACACAATATACGCTCCAAAATCGTGCTGCATATCGACGTTAACAATATGGGCCTGTAATTTAGTGAATAACTTCTACCACCCTTCTTGAATGCTGGTGTGACCTGTGCAACTTTCCAGTCTTTGGGTGCCGATCTTTTGTATATGATTCTTTAGTATGGAGTTAATTTCATCAGCACACTCTAAAAGGAATCTATTTGTATACGGTGTGGACCGAAAGACTTGCTTTTATCAAGTGATTTAAGTTGCTTCACTACTCCGAGGGTACCCACTTCTCAGTTACTCATATTGACAGCTGTTCTTGATTCGAATTCTGGAATATTTACTTTGTCTTCTTTGGTGAAGGAATTTCGGAAGGCTGCGTTTTGTATCTCTGGTTTGGCAGCACTTTCGTCCATAGTATTTTCAATGCTATCGTGCAGAGAACACATTGATTGTGTCTTGCCGCTAGTATACTTTACATGCGCCAATTATCTCTTTGAATTTTCTGCCATGTTTCTGGGCAAAGTTTCGTTGTGGGAACTTTAAGCATCATCTCGCATAGAAGTCCGCGTGAAATCTAGAGCTTCTGTAAAAGATCGCCTATCTTCGAGATTTTGCGTTCGTTTATATTTGGCATGCTTTCTTCGTTGTTTCTACAACAGTGTTCTGACCCGTTTTGTGTACCATGGAAGATCAGCTCCGTCGTTTTTTACTTTATCTGTCGATACTATGTCTCCAAATTCAAGCCACATCTTGCACTTTTAATTTGAAAGGAGTAGAGATTGGCCCTCAGGAAGGCGTCCAGTGAATTTTTATCTCTTTCTTGAATAGCGATATTTTTCATTCATTTTTGGACGATTCGGGGTTGTAATATTCCATCTCTCTATGACAACCCTGTGTTCGCTAATCCCTGTATCCGTTTTGATGCTCAGGATTATTTGTAGTTAAGAGGTCAAGTGTGTTTCACAACCGTTAACTATTCGCATTTGTAGCTTTGCGTGCCACCAGTTCTGTAAAAAAAAAAAAAAAAAAAAAAAAAAAGCTAGTTTCGTAAAAAAAGCTTGGAGCCCCAGTAACTAAAACACACACACACACACACACACACACACACACACAGTAGGCCTGCATAGTGGAAAATATTGTACAAGAAGAATTGAAAGATATTATCATTTGTACCGCAGGCCGACCCGTTGATTTCCCCTTGCAGAGGCATCCAGAAGCTTTAAACTGCGCATACCATCGCCGAATGGAGTTAGCAGTTGGTGAATCTTTCTTGAACTTCGTCCTGAAGTGTCGTTGCACTGTTATGACTGACTGATGTGGGTGCATTTCAAGCACGTCATAAGCTTTCTCGGCTCCTGTCGCCATTTTGTCTCATTGCGCTCTCGAGCGCTCTGGCGGCAGAAACCTGAAGTGCGGCTACAGCCGAACAAAACTTTATGAGTGTTTCTACGTATCTGTAGTGTGTCGTGACCATTTGTCAACGAATGGAGCTACAGTGAATTTATGAAATCGCTTCAATCATTTTTAATAGCCCTGTAGGTATATGTGATACATTTTTTATAAAGGAAAGATTTTAAAGATTTGTGCTATATTCGTTTAGCACTCTCAGACTCATGAAAGTTCACGATCTAGTAGTCAGTGTTATAAATGGGATATTTGGCATTCTTTGTCATCAACGAGAAAATTAATACTTGGATTAAAACTGGTTAATTTTAACCTAAAATTGCTATCTGTATCCTATATATTCCTGTTCTTATTTTTCCCGAAAAGTTAAGTGGAAAAGGCTCATTCACGTAGATAGGTTCCCTAAAAACCCAATAAGTGTCTCAATGGAGAGTTCCTTTAAAGTCAGTACCGCCATTAGACTGTTGTTTATTTGCAGTTTTACATTTACACTTACACGATCATGATTTCGACTCTCGCATTTAAAATACACTATTAATATGTCATCTTAGGCACTGTTTAACACTTAAAACAATTTATAATGGCACTTTGAAGCCGAAATCATTATCGTGTAAGTGTAAATGTAACAATACAAATAAACAACAGTCTAAAGGCGGTACTAAATTTACAGAAAAATTTTATGAATGCGGCCCCGCATTATGAAAAAGTTATTCAATAGAGAGTAATTGAGCAATACCTGCACGGGGGCTGAACGTAGTGGTGTAGCGTCTAACGCCCTGAACTCGCATTCGACAGACCCAATTTCAGTTGTTGGGTCGGCCATCCAGGGATCAGTTTTCTCCGGTCACCAAGGTCACTTCATACAAATGCCAGGATGGATTCTTAGAAGGGCCATGACCACTTCCTTCCCCTCCAGTAGTAAGATATCCGAGCAAAGCTTGGTGTCTCATAACCCCTGCTGTGGAGTGGTCATAAGCCCCAATCTTCCTTCCTTCCTCTTTGTAGCGTCTGGATATTAAATGAGGAAATTAAAGCAAGTCGTTCTTCTGAAAAACTGTGCCTGAGAAATTAACAACTCGTCAAAAATTGCTATCGGATTGTGGCATGTTACGTGTTTACGCCATGAGCGGCCAGCCAACGCAGCGCTCCAGCTCTGTAGCACAGTCTTTGGGGTTGTACACTTCCAGCCGCCTGGTGGCACACAATACTGGTGATTTTCAACATTAAGATCTTCTTAGACCAGCAGAGCAGGTTTCGGCGTGACCGAATGAACCAATCTCTTACGTGTGGTATAGGTTAGCAGTGGGACATTTCAAATCTTGTTTCATTCTGTACTCGCTGACCTTGACGACTGACGAATTTACCGAAAATTTTTGTCTTGTCTTCGACTGTCGACCAGCGTTCACGGCCTAGTGTCACGCTGCCCGAGAGCGCTAAGTGTGCGCGGCCCATGGGTCGGGTATCGCTGCGCTAGTAGACTGGGCTGGCTTTAGTATGGCGTCTTCCCATACCGGTTCGGTATGGTGCTTTGTGCGCGTGTTGCGGACCATATCTACTCGAACCGGCAGCGGATTGGCGGGCAGTCACATGGCTTACTGTCAACCTCAAGATGCGTTATGGCTGGTGTGGTATCGACACTGATACACCACCCAAGCGTTTTTGTTTCCGCTCATTCCATTGAACAGGAATGTAGTTTGTAGTGCTCAGCTAACGCCAGGCGCGACGTCATAACCTAATTCCAGTCGATAATGCGAGCAGGAGCCCACATGGCAAAGAACGACTATCAGACCTCCGCGTGAGCTTCAGCTTATATGATTTTCCACTTATGGTGATTTCGCGAGGCCGAATCTCGCCTCATTAAGTATTGCTCATCCCTGTAAATAGGCACACTGGTTGCTTCATTGCTGTACAAGTGGCACCAGGCCGTCGTGTGACCTTCCACCGTTGACGCTGTAAGTAGGCTGTTTATGTTTTCTTATTGGCAACGTTACGTAGCGCTCTGTATGAAAATCACTGGCTGTGCTGTGTGCAGTCTGTGGCTAGTTTGCATTGTTGTCTGCCATTGTAGTGTTGGGCAGCTGGATGTGAACAGCGCGTAGCGTTGCGCAGCTGGAGGTGAGCCGCCAGCAGTGGTGGATGTTGGGAGAGAGATGGCGGAGTTTTGAAATTTGTAAGACTGGATGTCTTGAACTGCTATGTATATTGTGAGTTTTCAACACTATTAAGGTAAATACATTGTTTGTTCTCTATTAAAATCTTTCATTTGCTAATTATGCCTATCAGTAGTTAGTGCCTTCAGTAGTTAGAATCTTTTATTTAGCTGGCAGTAGTGGCGCTCGCTGTATTGCAGTAGTTCGAGTAACGAAGATTTTTGTGAGGTAAGTGATTTGTGAAAGGTATAGGGTAATGTTAGTCAGGGCCATTCTTTTGTAGGGATTATTGAAAGTCAGATTGCGTTGCGCTAAAAATATTGTGTGTCAGTTTAAGCCCAGTCACGTACATAAATTTTAAAAAGGGGACGTTTCAACGCCAGACCAGGCAGTGAAAGGTTGCACACGTCAGGAGGTTGTATGCAGTCAGCACAGCAAGACAGGTCGGCGTTGAAACTTGAGAGAATGCCAGGAGAGAGCTGCCTAGTTTGGGAGTGCCCATGACGACATCCAGAATGAATATGCTCGGTTTGTTTGCGTATCAACCAGGACTGTCCAACACGTCTACGAGGCACAGTGTACTTGTCGAAGGTATGTAACACGGCATCGTAACAGTCGTAAATAATATCCGAACTGACAGGAACCAGAGATGAATGTTACTCACTATCAATGATATTACGTTCCAAACGCTACATTTTTCATTGCATTTATTGCATATTTAAAAACCTGTTGCCTGGTCTTTTAGAAGGCAGGGAGTACGTAATACAGTTTTAGATGTAATAGCACATTGTTCCACAGTACTATCAAAATTTGTTTTGAGCAGTAAAACGAAAATAATAGCAACGAGCTGCAAAAAAGCTGAATTAGTTGAAAACAAAATATAACATTTAAATTATGCTTCGTTTTGCTATCCCAGGTGGGGGGAGGGGGTTGGAGGTGGGGGTGTCTCGACAGAATCATCGACCTTCCACACCTGAGGTAAAAATTAAGTCTTCTTTCGTTAGTAAATTAAATACATCATGAGTGACTGTGTGTATTTGTTTCTGCTGCCTAAGAAACTAATACTACTTATTACATCTTGTAAGTGCTTATGTAGGGCATACCCACTGCACTAGTTGGTTGGTTGGTTGGTTTGGGGAAGGAGACCAGACAGCGTGGTCATCGGTCTCATCGGATTAGGGAAGGAAGTCGGCCGTGCCCTTTCAGAGGAACCATCCCGGCATTTGCCTGGAGTGATTTAGGGAAATCACACTGCACTAGTATGTTGCTACAACTAGACGTAGTTCTGCCTGTTGTATGTATACTGTTATGTTGTATGTGTGCATGACCAGTGCGATTGGCAGGAGGAAAGTATCAGAGTAATGTGTTTTGCAACTGCGGTCAGTGTTTTAAATAGGTATATGTTGCATCTATGCGGGAGGAGGTAAGGGGAAATAGAATCCTTCTACAACAACGTACCTTCGATCCAATTCTTTTACAGAAGCCTAAGTTGGCAACGTGACGAATTCTGCATTGTATCAGTGAAGCTGAAAGTGTGTTTATTGTGCGTAGGAATGCGAACTTAGACGGTAACAGATTAAAAGTAAGTGCTCCTAAACATTAATTAAATGTAAACGTACAAGTCGGGGATCGTGGTAGCTAACCAAATTGTTATTTTGGAGGAGGCCGTTGCAGCGCTCAAACAATTTGATGAAGATACCGGCTGGTTAAAGTTGAAGTGCGGCTACTCCCGGAGGGCCATTGTGAGCTGTGATTATCATGTTGCAGCGAAACTTGGTAAACAAGCTGATGCTGTAAGGCAAAACTTCTTTACGTTGAAAAAAAATTACTTCCAAATTTGGCCAACAGGTGTAAATCCGGCGCTACACAGCATCACGTCGACGTCTCTGGTGCCCATATTGAACAACCTGTGTAAGGGGCGGATAACAATAAAATCAACATTATGCCTTTCTCACTTGTTTGACCTTTTTTGCCCAAGTCCTGTTCCTAATCAGTTACATACGCAAACTTTTCTCTACGTGTATCTTGCTTTCACAGCACCAGATGTGCAGCTGGTGGCCGAATTTGGAACTAATGTTTTTTCCAGTATAAATAAGTTTTACATTAACGCATTAGAATATCTAGCAAGTTTCGCTGGCATACGATAATTACAGACCACATTGGACCTCTGTTAGTAGTTGCACTTCCAGCCAGTATAAATGGATCACGCCAGCCGCAGATCACGTTTTGGCCGAAATCAAGCTATATAAACTGGGCTGTCTGCTGTCCTTCTTCAAGCAACTTAATCCACAGTCATTGAGCTCAGTCATCATTAACATGGACCAGTTAATGTTTACTTTCTTTATGTGAGGCCTGCGAGATTTCTTTTACGTCGTGCGATAAAAGCACAGATCTTTCTCTTCTTTTTTATCTCTTTTCCGTCTTTCCCTTAGTTGCTCTAAATTCGTGCTGGTATGCACCGCCTATGCAACTAAATAAAGGCAGTTTGTTTATTGCTACACGCTTCTTTTATTTGGAAAGCACCATCAGTGGCCTGAAACACATGTTTCCTTTTATACATACAATAAACGTTTTACATGGTAGATGTAATATGCTGCTATATTACATTCTGTCGTGTTTTTCTCTTTCTTTTTTAGATTAAAAGCAGCTTTTGTAGCACAAGTTCCGTATTGTGAATGTATCGCTCGGTGTTACGATTTCCAGCGCTTTTAACACAAGTGTGTGGTCCTGGAGATCGACCAGCTGGAGTATGAAAACTACATATACATCTCCAGGACCACACACGTGTTAACAGCGCTGGAAATCGTAAAACCGAATGATACATTCACAATACGGAACTTCTGCTACAAAAGCTGCTCTTAATCTAAAAAAAGCAAGAGAAAAACACGACAAAATGTAAAATAGCAGCGTATTACGTCTACTTCATAATACGTTTATTGTATGTATAAAAGGAACCATGTATTTCAGGCCACTGATGATGCTTCCCAAATAAAAGAAGCGAAACGCGAATGGCAATAAACAAACTGCTTTCATTCAGTTCCTTCTATTGCAGAATTTCTAGTGCAAGCTGCAGCCGAGTTGTAGTTGTCTCTTTACACGATATTTCGACACGCTCCGTCTAGGTGTCTCAGCCGGTTGCGGGACGCAGATTACACAGTACGCTGTTTGGACTCTGACCAAAATGTATAAAAAGAACACGAACGTTAATCCCGGCTGAAGCAGCTGACTGAGTCAGCTGTCGCCGAGCACTGGCTGACCTGCGGGCGGCGATTGAAATACTGAGACACCAGCCGCCCGCTGCAGGCGGCCTGCTTCTGCGACAGTGTGCTAAAGCCGACCTCTCACGGCACGTGAAAAAGCGTGGAGTTTCACGTTCCATTACACTGAGGAGAGTGGGATTAAGAACCTGTCATGTCAGATTTTTGCCTCGTTGACAGGAACGAGGCCGATGCGATGTGGCACCGTTTTTACGTCACAAGCAGCCGCCATATTGTACGGAGATCGTATTTGGTGGGTTTTCTTTATCGTAGAGTACGTAGTGTGAATGTAAGCTGCGTGAAAGCATCAGCAAATCGAGGCTATTTGGTAAACGCGTCGTTAGCTACGGTTTCTTACGATAGAATGTTATGAAATTACAGACCGGTAGTTAAAGGCTTTCTGTATTTGATGGCTTCAGTTTACTAAGAATGTATACCGTTTCAGTGCTACGGCACAATGATGATCAATCAAAAACGCGTCATTTTGGTACAATTTGTCACAGTTAAAACAGGAAATAATGAAATTTTCAGATGCGTTCTCCTTCAACAGTGCATACCATATACGGAGATCTGCTTTTAATGTTGAGGCCATAGCTTCATTAAAAAGGTCGTGAGCTATGAAGAAAACAGTAGCAGGTTCGCGTCTGTCTCGTTCCATTCTTATTCCCCTCTTGTTTTGTAAGGGTTTCTAGATCATTTTTATTAAATTGATAGAAGTATTATCTGCAACTGTCGATGTTACTTACACTGAAGCGGCAAGGAAACTGGTATAGTGGTTCTAGGCGCTACAGTCTGGAACCGCGCGACCGCTACGGTCGCAGGTTCGAATCCTGCCTCGGGAATGGATGTGTGTGATGTCCTTAGGTTAGTTAGGTTTAAGTAGTTCTACGTTCTAGGGGACTGATGACCTCAGCAGTTAAGTCCCATAGTGCTCAGAGCCATTTGAACCATTTTTGAAACTGGTGTAGATATGTGAACAGACTGAATATGGCGCTGCCTTCGGCAACGCCTGTATAAGACAACAAGTGCCTAGTGCAGTTGTTAGATCGGTTACTGCTGCTACAATGGTAGGTTATCAAGATTTAAGTGAGTCTGAACGTGGTGTTATAGTGGGCACATGAACAATGGGACATAGTATCTCAGCGGTAGCGATGAAGTGGGAATTTTCCCGTACGACCATTTCACGAGTGTACTGTAAACATCAGGAATCCGGTAAAACGTCATATCTCCGACATCGCTGCGGCCGGAAAAATATCCTGCAAGAAAGGGAACAACGACGACTGAAGAGAATCGTTCAACGTGACTGAAGTGTAACGCTTCGGCAAATTGCTGCTGCTTTCAACGATGGGCCATCAACGAGTGTCAGCGTTTGAACCATTCAACGAAACATCATCGATATGGGCTTTCGGAGCCGAAGGCCCCTCGTGTACCCTTGATGGAAGTGATCGTATGGTGTCAGTGGCCGGGAGTTCCCAGGCTGGAAGTTCGGCCACCAAATGCAAGTCTTAATGAGTGCAATGCACAGTGGGGATGAAATGATGATGAGGACAGCACAACACTGAGTCCCTGAGGGGAGAAAATCTCCCACCCCAGCCTGGAATTGAACCCGGGCTCCCGTGCGTGGCATCCCAACGCTCTGACCGGGGCCGACTGTACCCTTGATGACTGAACGACACAAAGCTTTACTCCTTGTCTGTGTTCGTCAACACCGACGCAGTACTGTTGATGACTGGAAACATGTTGCCTGGTCGGACGAGTCTCGTTTCAAGTTGTATCGGGCCGATGGGACGAGTACGGGTATGGAGATAACCTCATGAATCCATGGACCGTGCATGTCAGTAGCGGACTGTTCAAGTTTGTGGAAGCTCTGTAATGGTGTTGGGAGTGTGCAGTTGGAGTGATATGGGAGCCCTGATACGTCTAGATACGACTCTGACGCGTGACATGTACGTATGCATCCTGTTCGATCACCTGCATCCATTCATGTCCATTCTGCATTCCGACGGATTTGGGCAGTTTCAGCAGGACAATGCGGCACCCTAACACGTCCAGAATTGCTGCAGAATGTATCCAGGAACACTCCTCTGAGTTTAAACACTTTTGCTGTCCACCAAGCTCCCCAGACATGAAAAGTATTGAGCATATCTGGCATGTCTTGCAACGTACTTTGCAGAAGAGATCTCCATCCCCTCGCACTCATACGGCTTTGTGGACAGCCCTGCAGGATTCATGGTGTCAGTCCCCCCTCCACAGCACTACTTCAGACATTAGTCGAGTCCATGCAACGTAGTGTTGCGGCACTCGCGGGGGCCTACACTATATTAGGCAGGTGTACCAGTTTCATTGGCTCTTCAGTGTGTTATAAATAATGCATTTACTGAAATTCTTATTGCAAGGACTCGAATGTTTCCCCATTGGCCAGAAATCTTAACGTGACTGACAGTTTATGTCACACAGTAAACAATAGATACACACTGGAATTTTTTAATTTTTGTTATTATGAAACTTTATGTAAAAAATATATACTTATCTCTTGGTATTTTGCAGTGCTTAAGTTTTGTATCTAGTCGGTAAATATTTTTTCCCATGATGGTGAGGAGATTCGGAAAAATCAGGGCTTCCTTTGAAATGATTTTACGAAACGAGTCTCGATATTGAAATCTCTGAGATGAAGTACGTTACTTCTGAGTGATAGTAATCAGTGCAACGTAGGTACTATGTATGAACAGCCTTCTTCGAGATTCTCTACATTCTTCTTCGATAATCGCTAACAGTGCTACGGCGCTTCATTTACGGGCTTCCGTTTTCGTAAAGAAACTGTTTCCTTTACGCGTCAGAGGCAGCAGGGAACTGCCGCCTGAGAACGCTGAGGTCGGAAACGATGAGGAACACGTTAACGAGAGACGCATCTCCGTAGAGAAAACGAGACGGGCCGCACGTGCGGCGTGCGTCTTTATGAAGAACACGTCGCGTCTGAGAACGGCTTAATGAATGTGGGAGTATTTAGAGTGGCGCTTCATTTAGTCAACAACGACAGGCGCTTTGTGTCTTAAGTAACGAGCCTGAACCGGTGCACTGTTTTCTTAATCACACCGGAAAACATCTCAGTTCTTTCTCATTAATTTCCCCCCCCCCCCCCCCCCCCCGCTCTCTCTGCTCAATAATAGTGTTTGCTAACACT
Source organism: Schistocerca serialis cubense (assembly GCF_023864345.2). NCBI lineage: Eukaryota > Metazoa > Arthropoda > Insecta > Orthoptera > Acrididae > Schistocerca > Schistocerca serialis. The sequence goes on from NC_064644.1 coordinate 98,997,041, forward strand.
GTTTTCTCTAATGAGTATTGTATTACGGCACTTTCCATTCTTTCAACTGTCTTACCTTTGAATCTTTGACATATCCTTTTCGTCCATTTCAAAAGTCTTAGAAAAGGAAATATACAGTCGGCTACATAACCATCCGACAGCAAATAATATGTTGTCCAAGTCTTAGTTCGGATTTCTAAAGGATTCTGATACTCAGAAGGCAATCTACATGGACACTAAAAATGCACTTAATGCATCGGACAATAAATTACAGGCTACTCGTATATTTTGTGATCTGTCAAAGGAATTTGATTGCGAAAATCACAAGATCATTTTAAGTAAATTAGAATATTCTGTTGTAACAAAAAGTGCTGCAAAATGGTTCTGTTCCCGTATCTTTGATAGGAAACAAAGTGTGTCATTACAAATAACACACGAATTTAGCTAGCAGGCATCAATCAACTGGCAACTAATATATGTGGCACCTATAAGATTCCATTCTTACTTTTTCTTGTCTATATGAGTGACCTTTCGTTACGAGATGTCAAGTTTGTTTTGTCTGCAAATGATATAAGAATAGCAATAAATAGCAAATCATGTGTAGTCTTAGAATGATCGGTTAATGAAACTTTCGTTGACATTCATAAATGTTTCCCTGCCAATCCTTTCTCACTAAACTTTGAAAAAATACTCTACATGCAATTCAGAACTTTTAAGAGGTTTCCCACTAGTATATGCCTAAAATATGATTAGTAACAGATGGATGAAGAGGACAGTGTTAAATCCTTGATACTAAATTCAATTGCAGGAGTACACAATAGATATGTTGAACACCTAAACAAAATATTTCTGTTGGAACGTGAATTTTATCAGACACAGGGGATATTAAAATGAAAAAGATGACGCACCGTGCTTACTTTCTTTCCGTAATGTCATATGGGATTATTTTTTGGGCTAACCCATCAATACAACCTGAATTTTTCCAGGTACATAAACGTGTAATAAGATTTATTTGTGGTGTGAACTCAACAACATACTGCAGAGGTCTGTTCATTGAACTAGGGATATCGCCTACTGCTTCCCAATATGTTTATACCTCAATGAAATTTGGTCTTAAAAATATATTTCATTTTCAAACCAACAGTTTGGTTCATGGAATCAGTGCGACAAATAAGAATAACCTTCACAACGATTTAAAGTCATTTACTTCGGTCCAAAAAGGTGTCCATTATTCAGAAACACACATTTTCAATAAGTGGCCAGCAGCCATAAAGAGTTTAAGAGAAGCCTAATCCTTCTAGTCCATTGATGAATTTCTTAGAACGAACAGCTGATTATGTGTGTGTGTGTGTTTTACTAATAATGTAAAATACTGTGAATATTAATGGAACCTCACTACTGTACAACTTTACTGTAATAATGTGATCATTGCAAATAAGTGTTGTAAAATGGCCAGCCGTTGTGGCCGAGCGGTTCTAGGCGCTTCAGTCTGAAAATGCGCGACAACTACGATCGCAGGTTCGAATCCTGCCTCGGGCACGGATGTGTGTGATGTCCTTAGGTTAGTTAGGTTTCATTAGTTCTAAGTTCTAGGGGACTGATGACCTCAGATGTTAAGTCCCATTGTGCTCAGAGCCATTTTTGTTGTAAAATGATTTTTCTATTCCGTGTTTATTACCTGATGTATGGAAATATGCTTAAATGTTTTTTGATTTATTCGACAACCACGACGATTACTTCACTTGGGATCTGTGGAAAGTACATTAGCATAGTAGTATTTGTTCTTAATTGTAATTATTTATGGCGTGTTCTCTTTCTGCTGACATGTTGTACATCCCCGGGGATCTCCTCACTATGAATCAATTGGAACGAAAACTACCTCTAATTTAACCTAATCTTAGAATATAAATTTTTCCATGGTATCGAAAACAGCGGCCATCTCGTGAATGTACATCACATTTTAACCAGATTTCACTATGTAAATTGCTTAAAGCGAGACATACTGAACGCAAATAAACATGCAGTTCGTTTGATCACAGCCACAGCTAGCGTGTTCTGGTATCGGTGGAAAGCAACAACTGAATATTTATTGCCATTATATAAATATTTTTTGCGTTACGGTTACTGTAGTCGATAAAGCATGAGAGAATGTGCGTGTACGTAATAGGTCACAAACTGCCACAATGATTTTGAAACTATCATGAACATGTCGAAAAGCGTATACAAGTAACGTTTACACAATTCATTACTTACACGTCATCATATTATGAAGGAGTGCTGAGAAGTAATGTCTGCACATAATTTTTTCTGTTCCCAATGTCGGGTCGAATTTTCCCGCATCTCTGCCGCAAGTTACAACCATCTGCCCCTAGAATGCTCCGTACTGTATAGCGTGTAACACGGAAGTGTGTGACGGAAGTACGTCGCTGCGTGAGAAACAGAGTGCTGTAATCGAGTTTCTGAAAGCTCAAGTCCGAAGAGTTCGTCCACACATTGAGCATCATCTCTTTCAGCATGACAACGCCAGATCACACACGAGCGCTGCGACATCTGTAACAATCCGACGCCTTGGGTTCATTGTCATCGATCATCCTCCAAAAGGTCTCGACTTAGTCCCATCCGATTTTCATCTGTTTCCAAAACTTCAAAAACACCTTCGAGGACTTCACTGCCAGCCTTTGTGACCGAGCGGTTATAGGCGCTTCAGTCCGGAACCGCGCGACTGCTACGGTTGCAGGTTCGAATCCTGCCTCGGGCATGGATGTGCGTGATGTCCTTAGGTTAGTTAGATTTAAGTAGTTCTAACTTCTAGGGGACTGATGACCTTAGATGTTAAGTCCCATAGTGCTCAGACCCATTTGAACCATTTAAACTAATGGACTACACAGATAGGTAATTCTCGTTCCCGATGGCATTTAACTGCAGGAAGCATAAATTCAGCCCTGCGGAATCTCACGAAGATGAACAGGCTTACCCAGGATAAATAAGCGTGGAGAAACGCATCAAAGCAGTTTTATACTGACGGCCTCAATAAACACGACTACTTCACGGTTTCCCTTTGCTCGTTTATAGTGATTGGATATTGCAAAATGTGTAATTCTCGCTGGTCGAACAGTTTCCTATTGGCAATAAAACCGGAGTACATTTCTGTACTTAACATCAGTTCTGTCGTAATAAATTTTAATTTCGCAGTAAATGTTTCTTCCACTGGTTGAAAATGACGAAATAAAAAAATACTTTGGCGATATTTGTTTTGCGAGCGTTATAATGTGGCCTAAGCAATTTTTATGCGCCTAACGTTTCGTCTTCCAATGCTGAAAACATTATCAGAGGCTATAACAGAAACCTGTTATTATCCCAAACAAGCTCAGCAGACCGAACGTTTTACACGTACCCGCGCAACGGTCGGTTCGTGACGTCATGCATGGAAAAACACTGTTACTTCAAAAATCGAAAATGATGATGGACGATAAACCCAAGTACATTAGTCATTCACGTCACCGAGGAAGAGCATGCTGTAGTGGAAACACGCAGGCAGGCTACTAAATCCGACGGCCTTGTGTTGCCTTATCCCCCGTCTGCTGCCGCCTCGCTGTCAAATCGCGAACGCCGGCTCACATCGATTCAGAGACGTCGCTCTCAATTCTCGTTTCCCTTTAGTCGCGCCCGGAAAAGCTCGCTTATTTCTTTTCATTTCAGAGAATGCGTTGCATCTGAGCCGTTTAACCAAAACAAACCGCGTTGCCAGAACGCAAAAAAAAAGAATGAATTCCACTGAGCTAGCAGATATTTCCCGACAAAACAAGCTGTGGCACCATCAGCGGCGGCAGTACGGTCGCATTCAAATCAGAGGGAGAGGTACACTAACGAAGGTAGAAATGACGTATAGTCTGGGCTTCCCGCAAGCAGGAAGCTGTCGTACGCTATTCGTTAAGTGAGAATTACACACCGGTGTACATTCTGCGATATCCTGTCTGTGTAAAGGAGCGAAAGGAAACTGTGAAAAAGTCATGTTTCGTTGAGGTCTTCAGGCAGAAGACTGGTTTGTTGGGTCTCTCTGTTCTTATTTATCTTGGGTAAGACTCATCTTCGTGGGATTCCGCAAGCATGAGCCTGATTGTGCTGACTTTCCGTCATGGAGGGTTTCCACAAGGCTCCATTTTAGGTCCACTGCTGTTTCTCATATACATAAACGACCTTCCACCTAACATACAAAAAGCAAGTAAGTTCTTTTTCCGGGGGACACTAGTCTTGCAATCAAGCCAAACATACATACAGGAACAGAAGAAGTAGAAAGTAACGTTCTTAAAAGCATTATGAGGGGTTTTCTGCGAATGGTATCACTCTCAGTTTCAAAAAAGCACAACATGCTCAGTTCTATACATCTAGAGGTACTACACCATGATAGGTGTAACACGTGGTGAGGAAATGACTAGGGTGGAAACGTCAAATATTTTAGGTGGCCATATTTATGAGAGCTTAAAATGGAAAGAAACACATTTTAGAACTCATAAAATAACTTAGTTCAGCCACATTTGCACTTAGAATCATTGGAAATCTTTGGGAGGTACAAATCAGTAAGTTAACATATTTTGCGCATTTTCGTTCTGTAATGAGATTGACAGGAAGTGCAAAATGACTGAGCAGGAATGGCTAGGAGGACTAGGATTTAGAAGCATATATCTCAGCTACAGCCAACTAGAAAATTAAAGAAGCCTTTGAAATAAAGAGAAGCAGCACCATCAATATCAAGAATTCAGACAGAAAACAAGTCCAAAGCAAAGGAGGGAAAGCTGAAAGGTGGAAGGAATGCATAGAGGGTCTATACAAGGAAGATGAACTCGAAGACAATATTACAGAAATGGAAGAGACCTAAGTCGAAACAAGGCCCTAGGAGTAGACGACATTCCGTCAAAACTACTAAGATCCTTGGGACAGCCAACAATGACAAAACTCTTCTATCTGATGCGCAAAATGTATGAGAAAGGCAAAGTATCTTCACACTTTAAGAACAATATAGTAATAAGAAAGCTAGTGTTGATAGGTGTGAAAATTACCGAAATATCAGTTCAATAAGTCATTCTTACAAATTAATAACACGAATTTTTTACAGATGAATGTAAAACCTGGTATAAGCCAACTTCGTGGAACACCAGTTTGAATTCCGGAGAACTGTAGGAACACGCGAGGAAATACTGTAGAGTAGATTAAGAAAAGTGAAACCTACGTTTTGACCATGTTGACTGGAGTACTCTCTTTGAAGTTCTGAAGGTAGCAGGGGTGAAATATAGGGAGCGAAGGGCTGTTTACGAATTGTACAGAAACCACATGGCACTTATAAGAGTCGGTGGACATCTCCGATGTCACTCAATCTGCATATTGAACAAGCAGTAAAGGAAACAAAAGAAAAAATAGGAGTAGGAATTAAAGTTCAGGGAGAAGAAATTACAAATTTAAGGTTCGCCGATGGCACTGTAACTCTGTCAGAGACAGCAAAGGACTTGGAAGAGCAGTTGAATGGATTGGACAGTGCTTTGAAGAGAAAATACAATATGAACATCAACGAAAGCAAAGAAGGGTAATGGGATGTAGTCGAATTAAATCAGTGGATGCGAAGAGAATTACATTGGCAAACGAGACATTTAAATTAGTACGCGAGTTTTGTTATTTTCGAAGCAAACTAACTGATGATGGCCCAAGTAGAGACGATATAAAATTGTCATTGACAAGAAAAACTTTTATGAAGGTTTTTTGTTAACATCGAATATAGACTTAAGTGCCAGAAACTCTTCTCTCAAAGCATTTATAGGGAGCACAGCCATGTATGGAAGTGAAACGTGGACGATAAATGGTTTAGATAAAAAGAGGATAGAAACATGTGAAATGTGGCGCTACAGAAGGCTTCAGAAGATCAGGTGGTTAGATCACCCAACAAATGAGAGGGTACTGAATAGCTTAGGGGAGATAAGAAATTTGTGGCACAACTTGAGCAAAAGACGGGATCGGTTGGTAGGACACGTTCTGAGATATCAACGGATCACCAGTTCAGTACTGGAGGGAAGTGTGGGGGGTAAAAATCGTAGAGGGAGACCAACAGATGAATACAGTAAGCAGATTCAGAAGGATGTAGGTTGCAGTAGTTATTCTACATCTACATTTATACTCAGCAAGCCAACCTACAGTGTGTGGCGGAGGGAACTTCACGTGCCACTGTCATTACCTCCCTTTCCTGTTCCAGTCGCGTATGGTTCGCGGGGAGAAGGACTGCCGGAAAACCTCGGTGCGCGCTCGAATCTCTCTAATTTTACATTCGTGATCTCCTTGGAGGTATAATTAGGGGGACGCAATATATTCGATACCTCATCCAGAAACGCACCCTCTCGAAACCTGGACAGCAAGCTACACCGCGATGCAGAGCACCTCTCTTGCAGAGTCTGCCACTTGAATTTGCTAAACATCTCCGTAACGTTTTCACGGTTACCAAATAACCCTGTGACGAAACGCGTCGCTCTTCTTTTGATCTTCTCTATCTCCTCTGTCAACCCGACCTCGTACGGATCCCACACTGATGAGCAATACTCAAGTATAGGTCGAACGAGTGTTTTGTAAGCCACCTCCTTTGTTGATGGACTTCTTTTTCTAAGAACTCTCCCAATGAATCTCAACCTGGCACCCGCCTAACCAACAATTAATTTTATATGATCATTCCCCTTCAAATCGTTCCGTACGCATACACCCAGATATTTTACAGACGTAACTGCTACAAGTGTTTGTTCTGCTATCATATAATCATAGAATAAAAGATCCTTCTGTCTACGTATTCGCAATACATTACGTTTTAAGGGTCAGTTGCCACTCCCTGCACCAAGTGCCTATCCGCTGCAGATCTTCCTGCATTTCGCTGCAATTTTCTAATGCTGCAGATTCTCTGTATTCTACAGCATCATCCGCGAAAAGCTGCATGGAACTTCCGACACTATCTGCTACGTCATTTAAATATATTGTGAAAAGCAATGGCCGGCCGCTGTGGCCGAGTGGTTCTAGGGGCTCAGTCCGGAACCGCGCGACTGCTACGGTCGCAAGTTCGAATCCTGCTTCGGGCATGGATGTGTATGATGTTCTTAGGTTAGTTAGGTTTAAATAGTTCGAAGTTCTAGGGGACTGATGACTACAGGAAGGTAGGAAGATTTTTCTGTTTAGCAAAAGCGACAAAAAGCAGATTACAGAGTACCTGACGGCTCAACACAAAAGTTTTGTCTCAAGTACAGATAGTGTTGAGGATCGATGGACAAAGTTCAAAACCATCGTACAATATGCATTAGATGAGTATGTGCCAGGCAAGATCGTAAGAGATCGAAAAGAGCCACCGTGGTACAACAACCGAGTTATAAAACTGCTACGGAAGCAAAGGGAACTTCACAGCAGACATAAACATAGCCAAAGCCTTGCAGACAAACAAAAATTACGCGAAGCGAAATGTAGTGTGAGGAGGGCTATGCGAGAGGCGTTCAATGAATTCGAAAGTAAAGTTGTATGTACTGACTTGGCAGAAAATCCTAAGAAATTTTGGTCTTATGTCAAAGCGGTAGGTGGATCAAAACAAAATGTCCAGACACTCTGTGACCAAAATGGTACTGAAACAGAGGATGACAGACTAAAGGCCGAAATACTAAATGTCTTTTTTCCAAAGCTGTTTCACAGAGGAAGACTGCACTGTAGTTCCTTCTCTAGATTGTCGCACAGATGACAAAATGGTAGATATCGAAATAGACGACAGAGGGATAGAGAAACAATTAAAATCGCTAAAAAGAGGAAAGGCCGCTGGACCTGATGGGATACCAGTTCGATTTTACACAGAGTACGCGAAGGAACTTGCCCCACTTCTTGCAGCAATGTACCTTAGGCCTCTAGAAGAGCGTAGCGTTCCAAAGGATTGGAAAAGAGCACAGGTCATCCCCGTTTTCAAGAAGGGACATGGAACAGATGTGCAGAACTATAGACCTGTATCTCTAACGTCGATCAGTTGTAGAATTTTGGAACACGTATTATGTTCGAGTATAATGACTTTTCTGGAGACTAGAAATCTACTCTGTAGGAATCAGCATGGGTTTCGAAAAAGACGGTCGTGTGAAATCCAGCTCGCGCTAATCGTCCATGAGACTCAGAGGGCCATAGACACGGGTTCACAGGTAGATGCCGTGTTTCTTGACTTCCGCAAGGCGTTCGATACAGTTCCCCACAGTCGTTTAATGAACAAAGTAAGAGCATATGGACTATCAGACCAATTGTGTGATTGGATTGAGGAGTTCCTAGATAACAGAACGCAGCATGCCATTCTCAATGGAGAGAAGTCTTCCGAAGTAAGAGTGATTTCAGGTGTGCCGCAGGGGAGTGTCATAGGTCCGTTGCTATTCACATTATACATAAATGACCTGGTGGATGACATCGGAAGTTCACTGAGGCTTTTTGCAGATGATGCTGTGATGTATCGAGAGGTTGTAACAATAGAAAATTGTACTGAAATTCAGGAGGATCTGCAACGAATTGACGAATGGTGCAGGGAATGGCAATTGAATCTCAATGTAGACAAATGTAATGTGCTGCGAATACATAGAAAGATAGATCCCTTATCATTTAGCGACAAAATAGCAGGTCAGCAACTGCAAGCAGTTAATTCCATAAATTATCTGGGAGTACGCATTAGGAGTGATTTAAAATGGAATGATAATACAAAGTTGATCGTCGGCAAATCAGATGCCAGACTGAGATTCTTTGGAAGAATCCTAAGGAAATGCAATCCGAAAACAAAGGAAGTAGGTTACAGTACACTTGTTCGCCCACTGCTTGAATACTGCTCAGCAGTGTGGGATCCGTACCAGATAGGTTGGACAGAAGAGAGAGAGAATATCCAACGGAGAGCAGCGCGCTTCGTTACAGGATCATTTAGTAATCGCGAAAGCGTTACGGAGGTGATAGATAAACTCCAGTGGAAGACTCTGCAGGAGAGACGCTCAGTAGCTCGGTACGGGCTTTTGTTAAAGTTTCGAGATCATACCTTCACCGAAGAGTCAAGCAGTATATTGCTCCCTCCTACGTATATCTCGCGAAGAGACCATGAGGATAAAATCAGAGAGATTAGAGCCCACACAGAAGCATACCGACAATCCTTCTTTCCACGAACAATACGAGACTGGAATAGAAGGGAGAACCGATACTCAGGGTACCCTCCGCCACACATCGTCAGGTGGCTTGCGGAGTATGGATGTATATGTTGATGTTAAGTCCCATAGTGCTCAGAGCCATTTGAACCATTTTTGGAAGGCAATGGTCACATAACAGTCCCCTGTGGCACGCCAGAGGTTACTTTAACGTCTGTAGACGTCTCTCTATCGAGAACAACATGCTGTGTCCCGTTTGCTAAAAACTCTTCAATCCAGCCACACAGCTGGTCTGATATTCCGTAGGCTCTTACTTTGTTTATCAGGTGACAGTGCGGAACTGTATCGAACGCCTTCCAGAAGTCAAGGAAAATGGCATCTACCTGGGACCCTGTATCCAATATTTTCTGGGTCTCATGAACAAATACAGCGAGTTGGGTCTCACACAATCGCTGTTTCCGGAATCCATGTTGATTCCTACAGAATAGATTCTGGGTTTACAGAAACGACATGATACGCGAACAAAAAACATGTTCTAAAATTCTACAACAGATCGATGTCAGAGATATAGGCCTATAATTTTGCGCATCTGCTCGACGACACTTCTTGAAAACTGGAACTACCTGTGCTCTTTTCCAATCATTTGGAACCTTCCGTTCTTCTAGAGACTTGCGGTACACGGCTGTTAGAAGGGGAGCAAGTTCTTTCGCGTACTCTGTGTAGAATCGAATTGGTATCCCATCAGGTCCAGTGGACTTTCCTCGTTGAGTGATTTCAGTTGCTTTTCTATTCCTTGGACACTTATTTCGATGTCAGCTATTTTTTCGTTCGTGCGAGGATTTAGAGAAGGAACTGCACTGCGGTCTTCCTCTGTGAAACAGCTTTGGAAAAAGGTGTTTAGTATTTCAGCTTTACGCGTGTCATCCTCTGTTTCAATGCCATCATCATCCCCGAGTGTCTGGATATGCTGTTTCGAGCCACTTACTGATTTAACGTAAGACCAGAACTTCCTAGGATTTTCTGTCAAGTCGGTACATAGAATTTTACTTTCGAATTCACTGAACGCTTCACGCATAGCCCTCCTTACGCTAACTTTGACATCGTTTAGCTTCTGTTTCTCTGAGAGGTTTTGGCTGCGTTTACACTTGGAGTGAAGCTCTCTTTGCTTTCGCAGTAGTTTCCTAACTTTGTTGTTGAACCACGGTGGGTTTTTCCCGTCCCTCACAGTTTTACTCGGCACGTACCTGTCTAAAACGCATTTTACGATTGCCTTGAACTTTTTCCATAAACACTTAACATTGTCAGTGTCGGAACAGAAATTTTCGTTTTGATCTGTTAGGTAGTCTGAAATCTGCCTTCTATTACTCTTGCTAAACAGATAAACCTTCCTCCCTTTTTTTATATTCCTATTAACTTCCATATTCAGGGATGCTGCAACGGCCTTGTGATCACTGATTCCCTGTTCTGCACTTACAGAGTCGAAAAGTTCGGGTCTGTTTGTTATCAGTAGGTCCAAGATGTTATCTCCACGAGTCGATTCTCTGTTTAATTGCTCGAGGTAATTTTCGGATAGTGCACTCAGTATAATGTCACTCGATGCTCTGTCCCTACCACCCGTCCTAAACATCTGAGTGTCCCAGTCTATATCTGGTAAATTGAAATCTCCACCTAAGACTATAACATGCTGAGAAAATTTATGTGAAATGTATTCCAAATTTTCTCTCAGTTGTTCTGCCACTAATGCTGCTGAGTCGGGAGGTCGATAAAAGGAGCCAATTATTAACCTAGCTCGGTTGTCGAGTGTAACCTCCACCCATAATAATTCACAGGAACTATCCACTTCTACTTCACTACTGGATAAACTACTACTAACAGCGATGAACACTCCACCACCGGTTGCATGCAATCTATCCTTTCTAAACACCGTCTGTACCTTTGTAAAAATTTCGGCAGAATTTATCTCTGGCTTAAGCCAGCTTTCTGTACCTATAACGATTTCAGCTTCGGTGCTTTCTATCAGCGCTTGAAGTTCTGGTACTTTACCAACGCAGCTTCGACAGTTGACAATTACAATACCGATTGCTGCTTGGTCCCTGCATGTCCTGACTTTGTCCCGCACCCGTTGAGGCTGTTGCCCTTTCTGTACTTGCCCAAGGCCATCTAACCTAAAAAACCGCCCAGCCCACGCCACAAAACCCCTGCTACCCGTGTAGCCGCTTGTTGCGTGTAGTGGACTCCTGACCTATCCAGCGGAACCTGAAACCCCACCACCCTATGCGTGGGACGAGCTGGCCGTCCCCAACAAACCCCCATCCGGACCCCCACATTGATGCCCATTGGCAACAGCCTCAAGCTGCGTGACCGAAGCCAACACTGCCTGAAGCTGGGAGCGAAGGGATGCCAACTCAGCCTGCATCCGAACACAGCAGTTGCAGTCCCTATCCATGCTAAAAACTGCTTTGCAAAGAACGTCTGAACTAATCTACAGAGAGCGCAAACAAATCGACAAAATTTAAACGGTTATTAAAATATAAGATTGCCTAGTAAATGCAGTAATGCTGCTACTTGCGCACTGCTGACACTGCTCGGCGGCGGAAGGAGACTACGCGAATTTACACTATTCAGGTACTAAAGCGCGATGCTACAACTCTCAAATACTATAATACGCCCGAAATTTATGAATTAAACAATGCAAGTACCAAAAACACGCAAAGAAATTAAGAATTAAACTATGTAACAAATGAGTGAGCTAGGAGTATACGACTTGCTGCTGCAGCTGCTTATCCAACGGCGGCAGACGTAAGACCAGAACTTCCTCGGATTTTCTGTCAAGTCGGTACATAGAATTTTACTTTCGAATTCACTGAACGCTCCACGCATAGCCATCCTTACGCTAACTTTGAAATCCTTTAGCTTCTGTTTGTCTGAGGGGTTTTGGTTGAGTCGAAATTTGCAGTGAAACTCTCTTTGCTTTCGCAGTAGTTTCCTAACTTTGTTGTTGAACCACGGTGGGTTTTTCCCGTCCCTCACAGTTTTACTCGACACGTATCCGCCTAAAACGCATTTTACGATTGCCTTGAACTTTTTCCATAAACACTCACCATTTTCAGTGTCGGAACAGAAATTTTCGTTTTGATCTATTAGGTAGTCTGAAATCTGCCTCCTATTACTCTTGCTGAACAGATAAACCTTCCTCCCTTATTTTATATTCCTATTTACTTCCATATTCAGGGATGCTGCAACGGTCTTATGATCACCGATTCCCTGCTCTGCGCTTACAGAGTCGAAATGTTCGGGTCTGTTTGTCATCAGTAGGTCCAAGATGTTATCTCCACGAGTCGGTTCTCTGTTTAATTGATCGAGGTAATTTTCGGATAGTGCACTCAGTATAATGTCACTCGATGCTCTGTCCCTACCACCCGTCCTAAACATCTGAGTGCTCCAGTCTCTATCTGGTGAATTGAAATCTCCACCTAAGACTATAACATGCTGAGGAAATTCATGTGAAATGTATTCCCGATTTTCTCTCAGTTGTTCTGCCACTAATGCTGCTGAGTCGGGAGGTCGATAAAAGTAGCCAATTATTAACCTAGCTCGGTTGTTGAGTAGAACATCCACTCATAATAATTCACAGGAACTATCCAATTCTATTCCAGAACAGGAAAAACTACTACTAACAGCGACAAACACTCCACCACCGGTTGAATGCAATCTCTCCTTTCTAAACACCGTCTGTGCCTTTGTAAAAATTTCGGCAGAATTTATCTCTTGCATCAGCCAGCTTTCCGTACCTATAACGATTTCAGCTTCGGTGCTTTCTATCAGCGCTTGAAGTTCTGGTACTTTACCAACGCAGCTTCGACAGTTTACAATTGCAATACCGATTGCTAATTGGTCCCCGCATGTCCTGACTTTGCCCTGCACCCTTTGAGGCTGTTGCCCTTTCTATTCTTGCCCGAGGCCATCTAACTTAAAAAACCACCCAGTCCACGCCACACAACCCCTACTACCCGTGTAGCCGCCTGCTGTGTGTAGTGACTCCTGACCTATTCAGCGGAATCCGAAACCCCCACCACCCTATGGCGCGAGTCGAGAAATCTGCAGCCTACACGGTCGCAGAACCGTCTCAGCCTCTGATTCATACCCTCCACTCGGCTCTGTACCAAAGGTCCGCAGTCAGTCCTGTCGACGATGCTGCAGATGGTGAGCTCTGCTTTCATCCCGCTAGCGAGACTGGCAGTCTTCACCAAATCAGATAGCCGCCGGAAGCCAGAGAGGATTTCCTCCGATCCATAGCGACGCACATCATTGGTGCCGACATGAGCGACCACCTGCAGATGGATGCACCCTGTACCCTTCATGGCATCCGGAAGGATCCTTTCCACATCTGGAATAATTCCCCCCGGTATGCACACGGAGTGCATATTGGTTTTGTTCCCCAATTACCAGCCGGAGATGAAGAGACTTGCACAGGACAGAGTAGCATTGAGAGCTGCTTCAAACCAGTCTTCGGACTGAAGACGGCAACAAAAACAATGTGATGCGGAGTAATGATGTTCCGGGCAAAGTGATCAATGTTCAAAAACGTGGCGTAAGAATAATACGTGACGCTCACCCACAATGAACTTGTGGACATTTGTTTAATTAGTTAGGCAGTTTAACTGCTGCCTCCCATTTACCCCGTCATAAAAATAGTTGCGAATAAACCACTGTAGTTCAGAAGGAACAGTATTATACATAATTACAATACCAGAAGAAAAAATGACATTCTTTACCCCACATTATGGTTGTTTTTATCACAAAGAGAGATGCGCAACACTCCAACCAAAATATTTCACAAGCTGTGGCAAGGTCGCGAATAGTACTCGTACAGTGACCTGAATATAAAATAAATTTCCTCTGCTTCACGTCTATGGTCACAATTCTTTATTTGTCATCAGACTAACGGTTTTGGCCTAGAATGACCACAGTAAGAGCTGTTTAAAAAAATATGTCCTAATACGAGGGCTATCCATAAAGTACATTACGTTTTGGAATTAAAAATAAATAATGTATTGGAAAATTTTTTATTATATACAGATGAAAGCCACACTTAAATACTACTTTTCTACATAGTTGCCATTTAAATTAAGGCACTTATCGTAGCGATGGACGAGCTTGGAAATTCCTTCGTCGTAAAATTCATAGTGCAAGTAAAGGAAAAATCAGGCCACTGTTAATTTGTAGTAATGCCACAAGAAAGAAGTATTTCAACTGTCATCTGTTATCCGAGTACTAAATTAAAATTAAAACATACTCGAAAGTCTTGAAATTCCTGGGAGCGAATCTTGACAGTTTCAATGTCGACAACAGAGAAAAAATTTTGAGATTCTAGATGTCGTGCGTGGATGAACTGTGTATATACATGATTAAGTTTCTACGGAGCCCTGGTTAATTTTTTTAAAAAATAAAAACTACCGCATGTGTGTGAGAAACGTATACTAAATGCAGCAGTCAAGTGTAGTTTATTGTATTACTGTAGCACAGAATTACGATGAAAATACTACTTGAATTTTTACCCTGAACTGTGAAACGATTTAACATATACTCGCATGTAATACAAATACAGTCGATTGTAATCAGATAGTAATGTGGTTCGTTCCACATGATCGTGATCTGCAATTTTACTAATAGGTGGATTTTTTAAATAATTCACGTTCGGCGAGCAAAATTTACTACAACGTGGCGTTACAATTAAGCTTCTGAAGTAGCTCATGAAGCTGTAAGTAACAGATTGCACAGAATTTATACCGAACTGTGTTGCAGCGGCTGCCCGTACCTTGAAAAAAGCTGGACCGATGTCGCATCGGCGGACCAGGAACGGGCTGTGTGGGCTCCCACATCTGGACACTAGTTGTTACATATATGCACACACATAATACTGCAGTTTGCAGCAGGCACCGTGAACTTTAATGTGAACGTAAAACGGAACGATCGGACATTGAGCTGATTCGTGTCAGGATTAACGGACTGTCCCACTAAAACTCCGCGACGCGAATGAATTAACGGTCGTTTTGCGCTCTCGACCGGCACCGTGTGTGTTTGTTGATGGGGGGCGTGTCGCTAGGGGAGGGGCAGTTAACTGCGTCCTTCTCAAGGTCGCGCAGAAGTAGGGGCGCGGGAGGGAGGGGGATGTACGTTCCTTCCGGGATGCGCTAATTGCCGAGCGATGTGGAAAATTCCTGTGCGGGTTCCCGCTATGCAGATAATGCTGGGCGAGAATCAACAATTCTGCATCTACATCTTCGTAAATACCACACAATCCTCCATACAGTGCATGGCGTACGGTACATTGTTCCAGTATTATCGACCTTCTTACGTATTTCATATGGCTGTCTAGAGCTTTAGTAGACACCTTACTTAGTCTGTCTTTATCTTTCCCTCGTGATCCCAACACAAGGCACACGAGGCGTGATAAAAAAGTGACAGGAATTTTTTAATTTCGCGCCCTCTATATATCCGACTTTCAATTTTTTTTTATTTTGTTAGTACACGTATTCCTGATGCATGCCTGCATTTTTTCAGCTGTTCTGAATATCTAGTTTATTGCAGATAATCGAAAAGATTATATGCCTTTTCGAGTGCTCGGCGAAATTTACTTTCGAAAAAGATGGAGCAAAGGATTTGCATTAAATTTTGCTTGAAAAATGGAAAGAAGTGCAGCAACATGTTCGAAACGTTGACTGTGGCTTTTGGCGAATCTACTAGAATAGGACAAGAGTTTACCGGTGGTATAAACGTTTCAAAGAGGGTCAATAAAACATTCTAAATGACGACCGCCCTGGACGCCACAACGAATCAGTTACTCACGAGAGTGTGGAAGAAGTAGTCCGCAGCTTGTGGTCGTGCGGTAGCGTTCTCGCTTCCCACGCCCGGGTTCCCGGGTTCGATTCCGGGCGGGGTCAGGGATTTTCTCTGCCTCGTGATGACTGGATGTTGTGTGCTGTCCTTAGGTTAGTTAGGTTTAGGTAGTTCTACGTTCTAGGGGGCTGATGACCATAGATGTTAAGTCCCATAGTGTTCAGAGCCATTTGAACCTTTTTTTCTTTTTTTGGATGAAGTAAAAAAAATCGTTCTGGATAACCGCCGAATCACCATCAGAGAGGTTGCTGATGATGTCGGTATATCCGTTGGCTCGTGCCAAACAATTATTTCGGATGTCTTTGGCACCAAACTTGTAGCGGCAAAGCTTATTCCGAAATCGTTTGAATTTCGACCACAAACGACGTCATTTGAACATTGCTCAGAAATTGCTGAATGAAGTCGACACTGATCCAGAACTTTTAATTTAGGCTGTAACAGGTGAGGAAACATGCGTATACTGGCATGACGTCGTATCCAAGGCCCAGTCTTCTCAATGGAAACTGCCTGAAGAGCCCACACCGAATAAATAGTCGAAAAGTCCGACCACATATGAAGGTTCTCCTCACTGTTTTTTTTTTCGAGTGTAGTGGCGTAGTGGATCATGAGTTCCTGCCTTATGGTCGTATGGTCAATAAGGAATACTGCCTGAAAGTTATGCGCCGTTCGCGTGAAGTAATCCGAAGAAAATGACAGAGTTGTGACAAAACCACTCGTGGAAACTGCTCACTCACACCTCAGTCCTTGTTCGTGATTTTTTGGCGAAAAGAAAACCGTTATGTTGCCTCAGCCATCGCATTCTACACGTACATCTATATAGATAACCCGCAAGCCACCATACGGTGCCTGCCGGAGGGCACACTGTATCAAAACTTGTCGTTTCCTTTTCTCTGCCGCTCGCAAATAGAGCGAGGGAAAAAACGACTCTATCCACCAGGCATGGCCCCCTTGATTTCCCCAAGGTACGTCATAATGATCGAGCGTAGAATATGTTAAAGGATCCTGCACCAGACATTTAAGTGCCTGGCAGAGGGTTCATCGAACCACCTTCACAATTCTCTATTATTCCAATCTCGTATAGCGCGCGGAAAGAATGAACACCTATATTTTTCCGTACGAGCTCTGATTTCCCTTATTTTATCGTGGTGATCGTTCCTCCCTATGTAAGTCGGTGCCAACAAAATATTTTCGCATTCGGAGGAGAAAGTTGGTGACTGAAATTTCGTGAGAAGATTCCGTGCTGCCTTTCCTTGAACTTTTTCGATGTACTCCGTGAGTCCTATCTGGTAAGGATCCCACACCGCGCAGCAGTATTCTTAAAGAAGACGGACAAGCGTAGTGTAGGCAGTCTCCTTAGTAGGTCTGTTACATTTTCTAAGAGTCCTGCCAATAAAAGCAGCCTTTGGTTAGCCTTCCCCACAACATTTTCTATGTGTTCCTTCCAATTTAAGTTGTTCATAATCGTAATACCTAGGTATTTAGTTGAATTTACGGCTTTTAGATTAGACTCATTTATCGTGTAACCGAAATTTAACGAGTCCCTTTTAGCACTCATGTGGATGACCTCTCACTTTCCGTTATTCAGTGTCAACTGCCACGTTTCGTATCACTCGGATATTTTTTCTAAATTGTTTTTCAGTTTGTTTTGATCTTCTCATGACTTTATTAGTCGATAAACGACAGCATCATCTGCAGACAACCTAAGACGGCTGTCCAGATTGTCTCCCAAATAGTTTATATAGATAAGGAACAGCAAAGGGCCTATAACAATACCTTGGGGAAATCATTTCTGTTTTACTCGATGGCTTTCCATCAGTTACTACGAACTGTGACCTCTCTGACAGGAAATCACAAATCCACATAATTGAGACGATATTCCACAAGCACTCAATTTCAATAGGAGCCGCATGTGTGGTACAGTGCCAAAAGACTTCCGGAAATGCAGAAATACGGAATCGATCTGAAATCCCTTGTCAACAGCACTCAGCACTTCATGTGAATAAAGAGATAGTTGGGTTTCATAAGAATGACGTTTTCTAAACCTATGTTGACTGTGCGTCAATAGTTTTCTTCGAGGTAATTCATAATGTTCGAACACAACGTATGTTCTAAAATCCTGCTACATATCGACGTTAACGATATGGGCCTGTAATTGAGTGGATTACTCCTACTACCTTTCCTGAATATTGGTGTGACCTGTGCAACTTTCCTGTCTTTGGGTACGGATCTTCCGTCCAGCGAACGGTTGTATATGATTGTTAAGATCTATTAACTTTCTTTGGAAAGAAAGAGGATCTATACTCTCTTTTCAGAAGCACGGGACTATTCTCTGTGAAGTGAACCTCGATAAATGGGAGCTGGTTCAAAAATGGCTCTGAGCACTATGGGACTTAACTTCTGAGGTCATCAGTCCCCTAGAACTTAGATCTACTTTAACCTAACTAAGCTAAGGACATCACACAACACCCAGTCATCACGAGGCAGAGAAAATCCCTGACCCCGCCGGGAATCGAACCCGGGAACCCGGGCTTGGGAAGCGAGAACGCTACCGCACGACGACGAGCTGCGGGCCACGAGTTCATCTCATCGAGCAGCAAACAAAGCAGCAATCCGTGGAGTGCCGCCACGCTACCTCTCCCCCGAAGAAAAAATGCAAAGCAAAGTTTTAAACCGTGAACTCATGGCGACGGCCATCTGGGACGCTGAAGGGGTTATTCTGTTTGATTTCCTCCCTCACGATGGAGCGAGCAACTCTGAAGTGTAATGTGTTATGTTGGAGGAACTGAAGAAACGAATACCGCGTGCTAGTCGCCATACTACTACACTAATTCTTTACAAACGAATGGAAAAACTAGTAGAAGCCGACCTCGGGGAAGATCAGTTTGGATTCCGTAGAAATACTGGAACACGTGAGGCAATACTGACCGTACGACTTATCTTAGAAGAAAGATTAAGGAAAGGCAAACCTACGTTTCTACCATTTGTAGACTTAGAGAAAGCTTTTGACAATGTTGACTGGAATACTCTCTTTCAAATTCTAAAGGTGGCAGGGGTAAAATACAGGGAGCGAAAGGCTATTTATAATTTGTACAGAAACCAGATGGCAGTTATAAGAGTCGAGGGGCATGAAAGGGAAGCAGCGGTTGGGAAGGGAGTGAGACAGGGTTGTAGCCTGTCCCCCATGTTATTCACTCTGTATATTGAGTAAGCAGTAAAGGAAACAAAAGAAAAATTCCGAGTAGTTATTAAAGTCCGTGGAGAAGAAATAAAAACGTTGAGGTTAGCCGATGTCATTTTAATTCTGTCAGAGACAGCAAAGGACTTGGAAGAGCAGTTGAACGGAATGGACGGTGTCTTGAAAAGAGGATATAAAATGAACATCAACAAAAGCAAAACGAGGATAATGGAATGTAGTCGAATTAAGTCGGGTGATGCTGAGGGAATTAGATTAGGAAATGAGACACTTAAAGTAGTAAAGGAGTTTTGCTATTTGGGGAGCAAAATAGCTGATGATGGTCGAAGTAGAGGGGATATAAAATGTAGACTGGCAATGGCAACGAAAGCGTTTCTGAAGAAGAGATACTTGTCAGCATCGAGTATAGATTTAAGTGTCAGGAAATCGTTTCTGAAAGTATTTGTATGGAGTGTAGCCATGTATGGAAGTGAAGCGTGGACGATAAATAGTTTGGACAAGAAGAGAATAGAAGCATTCGAAATGTGGTGCTACAGAACAATGCTGAAGATTAGATGGGTAGATTACATAACTAATGAGGAAGTACTGAATAGGATTCGGGAGAAGAGAAGTTTGTGGCACAGCTTGACTAGAAGAAGGGATCGGTTGGTAGGACATGTTCTGAGGCATCAAGGGATCACCAATTCAGTATTGGAGGGCAGCGTGGAGGGTAAAAATCGTAGAGGGAGACCAAGAGATGAATACACTAAGCAGATTCGGAGGGATGTAGGTTGTAGTAGGTACTGGGAGATGAAGAAGCTTGCACAGGATAGAGTAGCATGGAGAGCTGCATCAAACCAGTCTCAGGACTGAAGACCACAACAACAACACGTCGCCATAAAAACGCAAACGGACTTCTCCTTCTCCATGACAACGCAAGGGTCTCCGCACCCGTGAGGAGCTGACGAAACTTCACTGGACTGCTCTTCCTCATCTACCCTACAGCCTGAAACCTTCACATTCCGATTTCCGTCTCTTAGGTCCAGTGGAGGAAATACTCCACGGAAGCAGTACGTGGATGATGGGGAGATTATTAATGCAGCGAGAACTTGGATCCGATATCGACCATCAGAATGTTAATGCGAACATACAGGCCCTCCCAGTAAGGTGGATTAAGGCCGTCGCATTGAACGGAGATTGTGTTGAAAAACAGGGCTTTGTAGATAAAAGAATGGGGAGTAATATAATGTGCTGGAATCCTGAATAAAACCAACTTGTTTTGAGAAAAAAAACCTGTTGCAAAACTTACTGAATGCCCCAAGAAGAACAGTTCATCGTGGGACGGACTCTCCGTAGTAGGGTTAAGGGAGATATATCCCTGATAAATTTGTAATTTTGCTAATTATTTCTCATGTTTATGATATTAATCTTGCATGAATACTTTCCTGTTAGGAATTGGATGTAATACAACGGTTTTAGACTGTATTTCTTATTTACTACTGAATAAATATGGCGGCATCTTCCAAACGATAAAACGTATGTAATTTCGTGACATAGGTACGTAATTTTGTGATAATAGTAATCTAATTTCGTGATAAATCGTAATTATGGTAATTTCACAACAAATTTATTGGCTTACTTTTTTTTTTTTTTTTTTTTTTTACAAAATAACAATACAAGTGGTCATGCAGGTGAAAATACTCTTCTTTATTGTTATAACATACTGCTATGCATTGTTGTCTACGGTTTCTGAATCGTCGAATAGTTTTCGCACATTGTCCAGCATTGGATCCATTTAGCTTTTTTTTTGCGAACATCACTTGAATAAGATTTATGGCATGTACCACAAAGCCAATCATCTTCTGTCTTGTCTTTTTTGAGTTTGGTTTTTGTGATCTCTGATATCGATGTACAGGCTTTTAGTTGCAGTTCTTCATTGAGACACTTCGCTCCTGAATATTTTTTATTCTTTTCTGGTAAGCCCATTGGATTTTATCACTGCTGTTTGCAGTGTCAACAGACCGTTTTCCACGTCTTGTGCCATAGACCTCTTTCGTGTGGGTTGAACAGGCTTATTTGTTAGCTGTCAAGGAGCAATAGCCCTTTCTGTTGAAGGGATAAATTCCAGTTTTTCTGAAGGTGCTTTGTATCTTCTTCGCACAAAAGTTCTGAATAAATTCTGGGTTTAAAATCCCTTGAAACTTGCTTCTGTTCGACTTATCAGCCGGATCCTCTTTCTTGTACTGGTGCAGTCTTTTGGCCCAGTGAGCCTTCAGTGATTTATACACACCCACATCAAGTGGCTGCAGCAGATGCGATGTGAGGGCGGGAAATGTCAACAAGAAAATTTTGTTGGCCTTAGCCACTGCTATGACAGCAGAGTTAACATGTGATACTTGAGAATCCATCAGGAGGATAACAGAATGATCAGGATGACAAAAAAATTGAACCGTTCTAAAAACAAATCACTGTTAATCCAACTTTTAGGAGAGAGTTTTACTAATGGATTTGGAAGACTGCCATGCTTTTAGCACATCGCTCCACTGAACTCCTTTGAATATCATCATAGTTGGAATCCGTGCTCCATTGGGACAGGTAAAACCTAAAAATGTATGCGACTCTCCATGATCTGCTAAGTTCTCTTGTAAACGTATCTCATTCCTACTGACGTAATGACTTTATTTGCTTTGACGATATAAGAAAGACCAGTTTCGTCGCAGTTCCATAATCGATCAGGGATGTTCTGAATTTGTAAATCTTCCACCAATTTATTTAATTTGGAAAAGAAATTACAAATCATCTCTTCGTTTGCCGTAGAAGCTCTGTTAGCGGCAAGGTTCGCAGGAGTTCGCGAAGTAACATTGTACCTCGTCTTGTAGCTCAACCACCACCATTTGCTGGCACATCCTTATTCGGAGTTTAAGAAATTTCCACTACCAGCTCGTTTCGCTAATTCGTATGCCAATTTTCTCATTATCATAACCGTCAACCCGAAACCCAGTTCTTGCATCTTTATAACGTGGTTGTATAGTTCTATCTCAAGATCTGGCGCTAGAGCAAATGGTCTTTCTAATTTAGAGGGATATCGACTGTCTTTCACATTTCTGTTGAAGTAGTCTTTTAATGTACCCCACGGAACATGAATTTCCTTTGAAGCTTGGTATATGGACACATTACTAACTTTCACTAATTTAGCAGCGGCTATAAGTTGCTGAATGGTATACCTGCGGTATTTTGAAGACTCCCTTGACATCTTGTATGTGACCTGCAATAAATGTAGGTAGGTAACCTCTTGATAATGTAAATGTAAATTTCGTGATATGTCAAAACATAAATTTAGAAGGACAGACGTGTAGAACACACTATTATCAATAACTCTGCTTTAGTGCAATAAGCTGATATCTCTTTTACACGCTGCACGAGTAATTGCAGTGGATTTTTACGTTCACTGTATCACTGACTATAACATACCGTAAAATAAATCGAGTACGTTCTATAGTTTCCACACAGTATCAAAAATACACAGACGATGCAATAAGCACCACAGTATTTCACGAAACGGCAAGACGAATGAGAAACATTTTTTTATTGCTGACTTTAAGCATGGTGGAATAGAGACAGGCATATGGTGCCATATGGCGGGAAGCACAGAACTACCACAACACGGGCCAACCTTCTTCTTGCATAGATATGTGCGCTGCACACAAACAAAAAATTATCACGAAATTAGTTATACCACGAAAATATCTCCCTTTATCCTACACAGAGTTACTCCTAAGAATGCGTCCGCATAATAGTTTTATAAAGCATGAAGCTGTAAGTAGAAAAATGCTATAAGAAACGCGTTTGGTTGTCAAGAGGGCAATGCGTAGAGCCTTTAATGGCTACCGATGCAGAATATTGTCGAAACGTATTTCACAATACCAAAATAAATTCTGGTTATGCAAGATATCCAGCGAAGGAGTTCCTGATTTCAAAATTAAACATTTCGGAAACTAAGATGAGGAGGCGAGTACACCAAACGGAATGTTTATTGTGAAAGACGTAAGAATTTTATACAGAATTTTCTAAATAGTGCGAAAATCTGCTAACTGACGGCGCTGTAATCGCAATCGTAGTGCCCATAAATGGTCCGCCACAGCTCAGAGCGATCACTTTCGCTATTGAAACACGAAAGGAGGTTTGCGTACCGAAGGAAGATGCTGAAATATATTGCATTGAACAGCGTATTTTTCTGCTACTGGAATGGGGCAAGTAAGAACATCGTCCTAAAGCAACAATGCGTAGTTTTCAAATGCGGTTTAATATTCCATAAGAATTCGATGCGAAAACCATCCGCAAGCCGTCCGCAAAATTCCAACGAACAGGCAGAGTGGCTGATGATCTAGCTCGGAATGTTGTCCGCGGAAGCACTGTAGATTTCCTGAAAATTTCACCACGTTTTCTGAAATTGTTCAGCAGAATCCAAGGAAATCCGTCTGACGAATTACAGAAGTGACTAGTTCGAAGCACGCAGAAAATACTGAGACGGGGTCTACACAT
This sequence comes from Schistocerca serialis cubense, assembly GCF_023864345.2. NCBI lineage: Eukaryota > Metazoa > Arthropoda > Insecta > Orthoptera > Acrididae > Schistocerca > Schistocerca serialis. The sequence goes on from NC_064644.1 coordinate 99,020,792, forward strand.
GTTCTCATTCAAAACCCAAAGCCACCAGACCACAGCTCTACTAGCTGCGTGGCAGAGGGCTGACTTTGTGAACCAAATTCCCACACTGACCGATAACCAAGGTTTTGATGTTGACTGCTTCTGTTTGACAGATTAAGCACATCTCCACCTTCATAAAGACGTGAATAAACAAATGTGGAAATTTTAGGGTTCCGAAAACTCTGTGTGAAGCTAAATCGCTGTATTCTCCCCAAGTTACTGTTTTGGCTGCGGTATGCTGCAGATGAATTATTAGCCGTTTTTTCATGAGAGACATTTCATGTGGACATTTCTAAAGGAATGTAATGCCATTGCAGAGCATGAGTTTAATTATGCACACAGATTCTGCATAGGTTGTACAGCGTAGAACGCCATCTCTTAACAGCTTTTCGAGCTTTCCAACACATATTTATTGAATTGTAAGATGTACAACTTGGGACACATATTTACGAGACACTCAAGTTCAGATTAAAGATGTTCAGTGTCCTCCACCAGTGGCACGAACAGCATCACATCGATAGTCAAATTCCTCCTATACTCAGGCAAGCGCGTCCATCGTCACTTATGTTATGGCAGTACAGTTCCATTCCCTCAGCTCTTTCAACTAACTTAGAATGGACGAAAGTACAAGTATGAACCCCTGTGTATGAATTGGCAGACAAGCTTTTCAAACAAGCAGCTTGAGGAACCGCAACAGAAAGCTACAACAGAATCTCTTCGACTGTGATCGGAAGAAAGTTATGATGCACTTCGAAAGAAAAATGGGTAAGAGAATGGGCTCAAACTACAAGCGGGGCCATCAAGAAAGATTTTTTTCCGACTGTTCAACATGGTCTTCCCGTAAAGTTACCGCAGTCATCTAATCTTACAACAATGTTGCATGGAAAATTAATGTCTCTCTACCGTCTGTACAGGCTAGCCTCAGGTGCCGGTTGTACGTGAGGAGAGGGTGATCTAACAGCAGATCACCTCTTACGGCTTTTGGCGAATATAACGAAGAGGGAGATGTCCTAAGGAAAAGTATTTCAGAAAAGGGAGGCACCTGGTCCGTCGATAAACCAGTTTTAGTAATCTTCAACTTTTGTCGACCTGTCTTCCTCCGTTACGTGCAATATTACGGTATATTGATAATTTTTACTTTATGGACCGCCTGACAGCAACTGAATAAAACACACTTTTTAGTGCCAAAAACATTACATCGAAACAAGTGTCGAGTTCATAGTGCTATGAAATGTGGGGAAAAAAACGCAAATTAGCATTTAGAAGAAGAACAACAACACTAAAAATGCAACAGGAGCGTAATATGTAAGAAATCGTCCACACAACCTGCCACTGGACCTGCCACTGAAGATGCCTTGCAGAAAATAAAGGTAAAACTCGTATGGGACTAAAAATTGTGTTTCATTCAGTTGCTGTCAGACGGACCATAAAGTAAAAATTATCAATATACCGCAGTTTTAGTAAAGCTATACAGGAACGAATTTCACAAATTTTGCAGTTTAATAACGCTTCCCAGCATATGAGTATTTATGTTACTTAAAGTTTAAAAAAATGATGCTCTATCTGAAAATATTCTATCGATCATACAAAAGTTTATTCTTATGAATATAATTATTAGTATACATTTTATCATGCTCTACCTGGAAACCTTACATCGATCTTACAGAAGTTTTCTATTGTGAGTACTTTTCATCCATACTACTATAACATGTAAGAATTTGACTTTTTCTTTATGTATCTTAGTATCTAAACATATAATATTACAAATGTTGTAATGGAGCAGTCTGAATAAATATAATGAAAAAGAAACAGCGGTTCTAGATTCCGTGGTAGTTCGGTGCGTAAAAGTTATCCTTAACAGAACCCCATAGGAAGAAATCACAGGATGTCAAGTTCAGGTACCTTGGAGGTCAGCTTAAAATTATTAAGCTGCTGACTTTTTACGATTAATTTAATGGCTCGGTAGAGTTTCATTGAGATATTCACGCTCCTGGCGACTCCAGTGAGAGGTGCCTCATCCTGTTGAAAAATCTTTCAGCCTCGGGAACAACTAGATTTGTAGAACCACGTGCGGAAGTAGTTCGAATTCGTGCTACATTTTCGTCAGAAACACGACAGCAACCAGGATTCCTTCCTTCATACACATACATCCCGTATCTACAAACAACGAACCATCGATATCATCTACGTATGTCGCATCTATCTGGAGGATCGGTCCGGTACGTCAACCTGAAATGCCTTTGCACAGTAACCACGGAATAATACTTCGCAAACTTGAGAACACAAAATGATTTCTGCAGCGGAGCAGCCTTCTCCAACATGTGACGGTAACCGCACAAACAGAAGACAAACGACATCTAGCGACAATGAATGTAAGCTAGACAATATATTCGTTCTTCCAATAATCGAGCCGTGCCGCAGAGATCGATAGTTTTGGCAGAATAATACTTTGTCCTACCTATGCTCTTTTTGAAACACCCTGTATTTTGTAAGTACGTGAAGTGTAATGATCACATAGATTCAGTCGTACGAAAGACAGATATTAGACTTTAATTCGTTCGTGGGATAGCGGGAAAATGAAGTCAGTCCTCAAAGGAGACTGCTTAAAAATGGCTCTGAGCACTATGGGACTTAACATCTGTGGTCATCAGTCCCCTAGAAGTTAGAACTACTTAAACCTAACTAACCTAAGGACATCACACACATCCATGCCCGAGGCATGAATAGAACCTGCGACCGTAGTGGTCACGCGGTTCCATACTGACGCGCCTAGAACCGCACGGCCACAACGGCCGGCGGAGACTGCTTACAAATCACAAGAGTCACTAGCGCATTTCATCTTAGAATATTCTTCGTGTTACGCCGTTGCCTTTGCCAGCTGGCGTCTGTAACTAGCGACTAGGCTAACCAAAGGGCTGTCACAGCACTCGGCAGCCAAAAGTTGGAAAGGCGCCCAGTATGACGCCTTCGGCTGCTGTACCAGTTCTGTTAAATAAACCTGCCACGGCAGCCATGGCTTTAACTTCTGTGCTCACTGACATGTCTGCCATCCTGCAACGTCATCGCGATTTGCTACAACGTCTGAACAGTCGGACTATCCTGACCACGCTACATTCAAGTGTCTGAAACTCTGATCAAACAGAACGAATAGGGGATATTGAACTACACAACGAAGGACAGATGAAACTGTCGCAAGTTTGTTTGGCTTAGAGGAGAGCATCAGAGATGTGTTGGAAAAGATAAAAACATGAATCGTCAGACTCTTGAAGATAGACGGCTAATTTTCCCCCGAGTTTATCTACAAAGTTTCTAGAACCATTATTAACTAATATTCTGCTCATAAAGGACGGCATCATGAAGCCTGTGACTGTTTATAAATCTAAATAGAAGAGTTTTCTGGGTCAGTCACTTATTTATTTTACCACTGTGCTCTGCGATGGTTCACACCATCAACTTCAGGCGGAGAATTGGAGAATTGTTGAATTAACATAGCTAGTGTTAGTAAATGTTACAGACGGCTTCCTACACAAGAAGACCAGGAGAAATGTAGATTATGTGCTGCCTTTTACTGATCATAAAAACTGCTTTTTAGAAAAGACACTATTAAAATTAGAAAAACATGAAGTTGTGAGACTAAGCTATATTTACAGGAGAAGTAGAGTAGTAAGATATCTGCACGCTGCCACTTGTAGTTAACCTTCTCGACTTTACATTATGTTTACGCTGTTACTCCAAAAACGTTAGACATGTTAGAGATATGCTTGCTTACACTGGATACACAGATCATTGAAGGGTGCAAAAGTTACGGGTTGCCTATTCGTTACTATAGACCACAATTTAATTATTATATTTTATATATAAGATTACAACATGTTTGAAGAGATTTCGGAATTGCAGTCAGTCTTCGTAAACTACACTTCAAGGTATTTCGACTGGACACCTGCCACTGTTCTTCAGGTGAGCCATCGAAGGCTGAAGAAGACGTCTCCGTCCTGCCTTGTACAGCGCCCTGAGAGTATTGCCATGCATGTGTAAGAATCATGGTGACAGAAGGGCATTCAGTGGAATATGACAAAACATTAATTTTGGCCACAGCAACATCTTTTTGGGACTCCACTATAAGAGAATCAGTTGAAATACGCACCACGGAAAATCTAATGAACCGTGACAGCGGCTACCAGCTGGATAATGCGTGGAATGCCGTCGTCTCCGAGATTTGCTCCAAGCGAAGACGCCACAATACTCCGATGACTGTGGCGGCCGGCAACGCCGAAGACAGCTGATCTCTGCAGTTCTGCCAGCGAGGGCGCTGCCGACGGGCGGAATGGCCCTTCAGTCACCGTGACTCTGACGCATGCGCGACAGTACTCTCAGAGCGCTGTATAAGGCGGAGGACCTCTTCGTTAGCGCAGATATGCCCAAGCCATCCCCGCCTGTCCACCACCTCCAATATGCTGATGACACCGCCTTCCTAGCTCTCTGTCCTACCCTTCATCGGGCCCAACACATCCTCCAAATCCACCTTGACCAGTTCACCACTTGGTGTAACCAGCCGTTCCTTTGTATCAACCCCTCCAAAACCCAGGCAATCATCATAGGCTGCACCACCTTCGGTCTCCATGATTTCTACCTCACCATTTATGGTCATCCCATCCAGCTCACACCCACCCTCAGATACCTTGGCCTCACCCTCGACCATCACCTCACCTGGACTCCTTACCATTAAGCAGAAAGCCCATTCCCACACCTGCCTCCTGGGGATTACATCCTTCCACCATCCTCCACACCTACAAATCCCTCATCCACCCTATCCTCTGTTACGCCAGCGTTGCCTGGATCTCTGCCCCACCCTTTTATAAGGCCCTCCAAATCCTAGAACGCCATGAGCTCCTCCTTGCCTTCCATATCTGCCTTCCTTCCCGCACATGATTCCTGTATGATCTCATCCCTTCCCCCACCTCCTCTTTTTCCTCCAACATCTCCTGATCCTTTAATTTGTCCACAGGCTTGATCCAACCCACCGTTTCCTCCTTCCCCTATACCCCCACCCACTGCTGTGCCTCTATCCTCTATCGCTGTATCCCTCCCCCTCTCTACCTCCACACCCTCCATCTCCTCCATCAGGGCAATTTCCAGCACCTCCCCATCCTGGATGTTGAACTTTGTCATGCCATATACCCTTCCTATCAACTGTAGCCTGCCCTTGTTCCTCTCCCCTCCCCAGGGCCCCATTTTCCTGCCCCCTCCATCTCCCAGAGCGGATTTCCCTCCTTCCCCCTGAGTCCCTGCACCCCTTCATCGGCTGTTTTGCTCTATCCCTTCCATCCCAAGTTCTCCTTTGGCGCGCCCCCCACCTCATGTCCCTTTCTCTCCCCTTCTTCTTGCCTCCTTTTCACTTCTCCCTTGTCCGTGCCCCCCTAGCAGTTCCAAGTTTTTCTTCATTATCAAGTGTGCTGCATTAGTGTTGTGTTTGGTGCTGTTATACAGTCATCTAGTGATGTGGTTTTAATTGTGAGCTCGACCTGTATGTAGCCCATTATTGTTTGTGTGCTTTTATACTGTGACCGACTTTTAACTTGTTTTTGCCTCCAGTGTTTTTTAAGTGTGCTTCAAATTGCCAGCTGTGTCCTTTTAACTTTATGTCGACTTTTTAACTGTCCCCCCAGTGCATGTCCCCGTGTCAGTGAGTATTTTAACTCCCATCATCTCCATTTACTATGTTTTTCATGTCCCCCTTTTTATCCCCCTTTTATGTAAGAGTTCGCTTTTCTGTACTTTTTTCTAAAGCCCTTTGGCTGAAGAGCAGTGGGCTATGCCGCTGTTAGCCCTTCCCTGCCTGTGTGGTTCAGGGGAATGAAATTAAAATAAAGGAAAAAAAAACACTGTCTTTGGCGGATCACCTGACGATTAGAGGCACGTGTCCAGGCGAAATAACTTGGAGCGAAATTTACGACGATTGGCTGCAATCACGAAATCTCTTTGAACAAGATTACAAAAGATCATGAATACATACACTACTGGCCATTAAAATTGCTATACCAAGAAAAAATGCAGATGATAAACAGGTATTCATTGGACAAATATATTATAGTAGAAATGACATGTGAGTACATTTTCACGCAATTTGGGTGCATAGATCCTGAGAAATGAGTACCCAGAATAACCACCTCTGGCCGTGATAACGGCCTTGACACGCCTGCGCATTGAGTCAAACAGAGCTTGGTTGACGTGTACAGGTACAGCTGCCCATGCAGCTTCAACACGATTCCACAGTTCAACAGTAGTGACTGGCGTATTGTGACGAGCCAGTTGCTCGGCCACCATTGACCAGACGTTTTCAGTTGGTTTGAGATCTGGAGAATATGCTGGCCACGGCAGCGGTCGTACATTTTCTGTATCCGTAAAGGCCCGTACAGGACCTGCAACATACGGTCGTGCATTATCCTGCTGAAATGTAGGGTTTCGCAGGGATTGAATGAAGGGAAGAGCCACGGGTCTTAACACATCTGAAATGTTACGTCCACTGTTCAAAGTGCCGTCAATGCGAACAATATGTGACCGAGACGTGTAATCAATGGCACCCCGTACCATCACGCCGGGTGATACGCCAGTATGGCGATGACGAATACACGCTTCCAATGTGCGTTCACCACGATGTCGCCAAACACGGATGCGACCATCATGATGCTGTAAACAGAACCTGGACTCATCCGAAAAAATGACGTTTTGCCATTTGTGCACTCAGGTTCGTCGTTGAGTACACCATCGCAGGCGCTCCTGTCTGTGATGCAGCGTCAAGGGTAACCGCAGTCACGGTCTCCTATCTGATAGTCCATGCTACTGCAAACATCGTCGAACTGTTCGTGCAGATGGTTGTTGTCTTGCAAACGTCCCCATCTGTTGACTCAAGGATCGAGACGTGGCTGCGCGATCCGTTACAGCCATGCGGGTAAGATGCCTGTCATCTCGACTGCTAGTGATACGAGGCCGTTGGGATCCAGCACGGCGTTCCGTATTATCCTCCTGAACCCACCAATTCCATATTCTGTTAACAGTCATTGGATCTCGACCAACGCGGTTGGAAACTTTCCTCATGCCAGCACGTTGTAGGTGTCGCCACCGGCACCAACCTTGTGTGAATGCTCTGGAAAGCTAATCATTTGCATATCACAGCATCTTCTTCCTGTCGGTTAAATTTCGCGTCTGTAGCCGGGCATCTTCCTGGCGTACCAGTTTTAATGGCCAGTAGTGAACTATAGGGTGAACGTATTGGAAAATTAATGGATGTGGCTAAATAAACTGCTGTGTTTTCCCGCGCGGGATTAGCCGAGCAGCCTAAGGCCCTGAAGTCATGGACTGTGCGGCTGGTCCCGGCGGAGTTTCGAGTCCTCCCTCGGGCATGGGTGTGTGTGTTTGTCCTTAGAACAATTTAGGCTATGTAGTATGTAAGCTTAGGGGCTGATGACCTTAGCAATTAAGTCCCATAAGATTTGACACACATTTGAACATTTTTGCTGTGTTTTGAAATTTTAAATTATGAGAATACATCAAGTACTTTGTGAAAGCTTTTAAAAGGGTTGGTTGAGCGTGTTTCATTATTGTCGTTGAGTGGATTTTCTTCAAGTTCCTTTCTATGGATACAGATTTCTACTTCGTCATACAGGGACATCATGTGTACTCTGCATGTCCGTGTATGTGCGCTATGGCACTCATGCCAGGCCATGCCTCAAGAGCCGAATTCTTGGCCACCCCTGTATTAGAGGAACACGGAAAGATCCTCATGCGGCACCGGGGTTGAAGAATACAGTTCGGAAGTTCTCATTAACTAGCGATTTGGGAACTGTTCGTGGGAGAGGCCGAGTGCCAACTGGGCCACAAATTGTTGAAGAAGCTACTGTTGTCGTGGCTGAGGATGCTGGACCGAACGTGCGATCCTCAAGCAGTGCACAATCTGTGTTACGAAAGCTGAACATCCGATGATCCACCGTTCCAGAAGTCTCTAGTGCGATTCTAGGCTGTCGGTGATGCAGATGGTCGTCACAATCAGCAAAATTTGTAACTTGAAACGTAAACACTGTACTCAATTAACAAAAGTTACCTTCTCGTGTGGAAATTAAAATGGTTTATTCGTTATTTCCCTTCTGCGTATCCTAAAAAATGTTCTCCCAAAGTTTGAATGTCCGACGGTCGCCCGTTTTTCATGGGAGCCTTTTGAACTAGAGAAAGTTTAACTTTAACCATCCTGTATTCTGTTAATATTCAAGGATTCGGAGTTGGCGATTCACATTTTTCAGTCATCTTGGACGCCTATCGAAAATGCAACCTTCATGACAGTCTGTAGCTTGTGTGCACTGGTTAATAAACTAACTTACAAGTGTAAATAGATATCCAGAATAGTGATCCTTGAATGACCGCTGCTGTTTCTTTCGAGCAAGGCTATATTTTTAATCACAGATTCCACTCATTTACAGAGACGGCAGAGCCGTGAACGGTTCAAAACAGTCCCCTGTGAAGCTTTTTTACGCAGATATGGAGGAAAACGCGACAATAAAAATTTGCAATTCAAAATTTATTTACTCTATTGTATTTCGTTTTTAACGAAGTTGTTAGCATCCATAGAGATACATAGTTATTAAATAGTTATTACATCCTGCCCTAGTGCCACATCTCTAGAAGAGAAAACGGTAACACTGTTTCAGGAAAAAGTCGGCATACAGCGTTACGACTCAGCTCGCCTCGGAATAATAAAAGCGCACGTCCACTGACGCCGAAAGCCTCGCCGCTCTTACGAGCAGTAATTTCCACCAGACTTATTCCATGATCTGTCATAACTGCACCTCAAAGCTCTCGTCATACATGCGGGTTTTACTAGCAGAACAACCTCAACAGGATACGTAATTCTTTTTCCTTTTACCACCGGCGTGTCTTTTATAACGTGAACGAGATATTTCATAGACGACCCACATCATCTTTGTGACTCGTCATAAAAGCGACCTGTCAGTTTTAGTTCACAACCTAAACTTTTATAGCCTCTACAAACGTATGGCTGTAACAAAAGTAACAGCCGAAGAATACAGCGCTCGCTTTCTTTTCTTTCCCGAAGCTTTCATCACGTCCAGCGCTGGCTCCGTTTTTCCAGTATTTGGTAATTTTTATTTCGTTATTTAACATTCCTGCCAGCTGCCCTTCATAACGCCGCAGTTGTCGACGTAACCTCAGGGAGTCAAGCCGCGCATGCTATTTGCCCGTAATCGTGTAAACTTTGTTCTGTGTGCTATCTCGTATTTTAACTCTTTGTGTCTGCTATAGTCTGAGCATTCGCCTACAAGAGCGAATGAAACCGCCTAAAACCGATACTCAGGCCGGCTGGTGTACAAGCCAACGTTAATTCGACACGAGGATTCTATTAGAATCTTGGTTACCTCCCTGCCTCGCAAGCTAGCATGCAGCACGTTGCGCATTATGTAGCAAGCCGTCGCCACAGGGGACGAGTTCGCATAAAAGAAAGTGGTTAGAATAATGTGTGGGGTTCATAGTCACACATCTTGTAGACATCTCTTTAAAAGATTGGGAATTCTTACAACAGCCTCACAGTACATTTACTCACTAATGAAATTTGTTCTCAACAACATGGAGCAGTTTACAAACAACCGTGACATTCATGATTATAATACCAGAAAAAAGAAAGACTAACACTATCCTTTACTCAACCTGTCTTTGGCACAGAGAGGGGTAATATTTGCTGCTATAAAAACTTTCGACAAATTACCAGATGAAATAAAATATCTCCTTGACAACTCCTTCTATACCATAGATGAATTCTTGAATAGGTTTAAATGGTTCAAATGGCTCTGAGCACTATGGGACTTAACTTCTGAGGTCATCAGTCCCTTAGAACTTAGAGCTACTTAAACCTAAGGACATCACACACATCCATGCCTGAGGCAGGATTCGAGCTTGCGACAGTAGCAGTCGCGCGGTTCCAGACTGTAGCGCCTAGAACCGCACGGCCACTCTGGCCGGTTCTTGAATAGGAATAAATAAATCTATAAATATAGTATATGCATTTTGTGCCATTTAAGGGAGTGAAGTAAATGACAGAAATAATAATCCGTAACTCTGTATATATATACACTCCTGGAAATTGAAATAAGAACACCGTGAATTCATTATCCCAGGAAGGGGAAACTTTATTGACACATTCCTGGGGTCAGATACATCACATGATCACACTGACAGAACCACAGGCACATAGACACAGGCAACAGAGCATGCACAATGTCGGCACTAGTACAGTGTATATCCACCTTTCGCAGCAATGCAGGCTGCTATTCTCCCATGGAGACGATCGTAGAGATGCTAGATGTAGTCCTGTGGAACGGCTTGCCATGCCATTTCCACCTGGCGCCTCAGTTGGACCAGCGTTCGTGCTGGACGTGCAGACCGCGTGAGACGACGCTTCATCCAGTCCCAAACATGCTCAATGGGGGACAGATCCGGAGATCTTGCTGGCCAGGGTAGTTGACTTACACCTTCTAGAGCACGTTGGGTGGCACGGGATACATGCGGACGTGCATTGTCCTGTTGGAACAGCAAGTTCCCTTGCCAGTCTAGGAATGGTAGAACGATGGGTTCGATGACGGTTTGGATGTACCGTGCACTATTCAGTGTCCCCTCGACGATCACCAGTGGTGTACGGCCAGTGTAGGAGATCGCTCCCCACACCATGATGCCGGGTGTTGGCCCTGTGTGCCTCGGTCGTATGCAGTCCTGATTGTGGCGCTCACCTGCACGGCGCCAAACACGCATACGACCATCATTGGCACCAAGGCAGAAGCGACTCTCATCGCTGAAGACGACACGTCTCCATTCGTCCCTCCATTCACGCCTGCTGCGACGCCACTGGAGGCGGGCTGCACGATGTTGGGGCGTGAGCGGAAGACGGCCTAACGGTGTGCGGGACCGTAGCCCAGCTTCATGGAGACGGTTGCGAATGGTCCTTGCCGATACCCCAGGAGCAACAGTGTCCCTAATTTGCTGGGAAGTGGCGGTGCGGTCCCCTACGGCACTGCGTAGGATCCTACGGTCTTGGCGTGCATCCGTGCGTCGCTGCGGTCCGGTCCCAGGTCGACGGGCACGTGCACCTTCCGCCGACCACTGGCGACAACATCGATGTACTGTGGAGACCTCACGCCCCACGTGTTGAGCAATTCGGCGGTACGTCCACCCGGCCTCCCGCATGCCCACTATACGCCCTCGCTCAAAGTCCGTCAACTGCACATACGGTTCACGTCCACGCTGTCGCGGCATGCTACCAGTATTAAAGACTGCGATGGAGCTCCGTATGCCACGGCAAACTGGCTGACACTGACGGCGGCGGTGCACAAATGCTGCGCAGCTAGCGCCATTCGACGGCCAACACCGCGGTTCCTGGTGTGTCCGCTGTGCCGTGCGTGTGATCATTGCTTGTACAGCCCTCTCGCAGTGTCCGGAGCAAGTATGGTGGGTCTGACACACCGGTGTCAATGTGTTCTTTTTTCCATTTCCAGGAGTGTATATATACACAATCTTGTTTCATATGTGTATTTCTTGCGCACTTGACACGTTCCACATCATAACGGCTACCGTACCGTGCGATTGATCAATGGAACACGCAACCAACTAACTAACTAACGTTGACGCTGCGCTCTAAAGGTTTTGTGACGTCACTTCTTGCTGTTTCGAGGCCCATGAGAAAGGCAAGCCGTGGTGCTTGCGTCAAAGCAACTGACACTGTAGGTCTCACAAATGCCAGCAGCCGTCTCCGGCAGAGAGCGAGTAACTATTTCTGAGGAGTCAAAAATTCTATTATGTAATTCGTAGGAGAAGGTGGGAGAAAGGAAAGAAATTCGAAAGGATTATTGATATCAGTTGCATCAGGACTTTTGCGTCATCAGCTGTGACGAGTACAGGAACGATCATGATATCATTACAACAACTATGGTTACGAAAGTCAGTAAATCAGTTAAGAAGACTAGGAGACTATTTTTCTAGAAAGAGCAGATAAGCAGTTGTTAGTATCTCACTTGGGCAGTGAAATGACATCACTTACTTCCCTTAAGACGGACGCAGAATAAGTATGGGCAAATCGTAAGTAGATTGTAAATCGTGATCTGGAGAATTATGTGCCTCCTACATGGATTAAGAACGTAAAAGATCCGCAATGATTTAGTAACGAGGAATCAGAGGCTGTTGCACTCTCAGTTCAAAAGTAAACGCGCAAACGACAACAAGAAAAGGTTAGAAGAGATCCTTACGTCTGTGAAAAGACCTATACACAACTACTACCACCCTCATTCCTTATCAAAAGATCTGACAGAGATCTCGTGAAAACTCTGGTCCTATGTAAAAACGCTACTGCATCTTCCAACACGATCGAGCACCTGTTCAGAGCCGGCTAGAGTAGCCGAGCGGTTCTAGGCGCTACAGTCTGGAACCGCGCGACCGCTCCAGTCGCAGGTCCGAATCCCGCCTCGGGCATGGATGTGTGGGATGTCCTTAGGTTAGTTAGGTTTAAGTAGTTCTAAGTTCTAGGGGACTGATGACCTCAGCAGTTAAGTCCCATAGTGCTCAGAGCCATTTGAACCATTTTAACCTGTTCATACTGCACGGCCCGTGACGGAGTGGTTACACGACAATAACATCCCTGTAATGGACTGGCCTGCACAGAGTCCTAACCTAAATCCTACAGAACACCTTTCGGATGTTTTGGATCGCCGACTTCGTGCCAGGCCTCAACGACCGACATCGATACCTGTCCTCAGTGCAGCACTCCGTGAAGAATGGGCTGCTATTCACCAAAAAATCTTCCAGCACCTGATTCAACGTATGCCTGCGAGAGCGAAAGCTGTCTTCAAGGCTAAGGGTGCGCCAACACCACATTGAATTCCAGCATTACCGATGGAGGACGCCACGAAATTGTGAGCCATTTTCAGCCAGGTGTCCGGATACTTTTTATCACGAAGTGTATGTCACCAGGTACGGCTGGAATCCCAATTCGGGTTTTCAAAGAGTACTCTACGGCACTGACCCCTTACCTTGATTTTCTCTCAAATCTTTCACCAAACGCCAGCCCAAGTGGCTGTAATGAAAAATGCAGGTGTCTCCAGTATGTACGGTAAGAAGTAAAAGAACGGGCCCGCATAACAATCACAGACCAATATCTCTAACTTCGGTTTACTGCAGAATCCTTAACATATTATCAGTTCCAATATATATACGGTGTCCCATTTATCTTGAGCACCCTAAATAACTGTTCGTCCAGATGCAGATAAATAGGACACCCTGTTTACCCTACTAACCATTAAAATTGCTACACCATGAAGATGACGTGCTACAGACGCGAAATTTAACCGACAGGAAGAAGATGCTGTGATATGCAAATGATTAGCTTTTCAGAGCATTCACACAAGGTTGGCGCCGGTGGCGACACCTACAACGTGCTGGCATGAGGAAAGTTTCCAACCGATTTCTCATACAAAAAACAGCAGTTGACCGGCATTGCCTGGGGAAACGTTGTTGTCATGCCTCGTGTAAGGAGGAGAAATGCGTACCATCAGGTTTCCGACTTTCATAAAGGTCGGATTGTAACCTGTCGCGATTGCGGTTTATTGTATCGCGACATTGCTGCTCGCGTTGGTGGAGATCCAATGACTGTTAGCAGAATATGGAAACGGTGGGTTCAGGAGGGTAATAAGGAACGCCGTGCTGGATCCCAACGGCCTCGTATCACTAGCAGTAGAGATGACAGGCATCTTATCCGCATGGCTGTAACGGATCGTGTAGCCACGTCTCGATCCCTGAGTCAACAGATGGGGACGTTTGCAAGACAACAACCATCTGCACGAACAGTTCGACGACGTTTGCGGCAGCATGGACTATCAGTTCGGAGACCATGGCTGCGGTTACCCTTGACGCTAAATCACAGACAGGAGCGCCTGCGATGGTGTACTCAACGACGAACCTGGGTGCACGAATGGCAAAACGTCATTTTTTCGGATGAATCCAGGTTCTGTTTAGAGCATCATGACGGTCGCATCCGTGTTTGGCGACATCGAGGCGAACGCACATTGGAAGCGTGTATTCGTCATCGCAATACTGGCCTATCACCCGGCGTGACGGTATGGGGTGCCATTAGTTACACGTCTCGGTCACCTCTTGTTCGCATTGACGGCAATTTGAGCAGTGGACGTTACATTTCAGATGTGTTAAGACCCGTGGCTCTACCCTTCATTCGATCCCTGCGAAACCCTACATTCTCGGTACGGGCTTTTGTTAAAGTTTCGAGAACATACCTTCACCGAAGAGTCAAGCAGTATATTGCTCCCTCCTACTTATATCTCGCGAAGAGACCATGAGGATAAAATCAGAGAGATTAGAGCCCACATAGAGGCATACCGACAATCCTCCTTTCCACGAACAATACGAGGCTGGAATAGAAGGGAGAACCGATAGAGGTGCTCAGGGTACCCTCCGCCACACACCGTCAGGTGGCTTGCGGAGTATTGATGTAGATGTAGATGTCAGCAGGATAATGCACGGCCGCATGTTGCAGGTCCTGTACGGGCCTTTCTGGATACAGAAAATGTTCGACTGCTGCCTTGGCCAGCACTTTCTCCAGATCTCTCACCAATTGAAAACGTTTGATCAATTGTGGCCGAGCAACTGGCTCGTCACAATACGCCTGTCACTACTCTTGATGTACTGTGGAATCGTGTTGAAGCTGCATGTGCAGCTGTACCTGTACACGCCATCCAAGCTCTGTTTGGCGCAATGCCCAGGCGTATCAAGGCCGTTATTACGGCCGGAGGTGGTTGTTCTGGGTACTGATTTCTCAGGATCTATGCACCAAAATTGCGTGAAAATGTAATCACCTGTCAGTTCTAGTATAATATATTTGTTCAATGAATACCCGTTTATCATCTGCAATTCTTCTTGGTGTAGCAATTTTAATGGCCAGTAGTGTATTTATTTATTTCCACAGACTGGCCGGTTCACCGGACCTCGACACAAATCCGCCGGGCAGATTTGCTCTGCAAATGAGTATATAGTCGAAACTATTATTACAGAATATAACCTAACGCAAAAAAGTTAATCAAGTGTGACAAAACAAAGTGAAGCTGCGATGCTGGTAGTGGGGCGGGTATTCTTTGCTAATTTCACAGCATTTGAATTAATGAAGATCTGTGACATAATTACGAGGGGAACAGAACTTTACTAAGGCAGTTTGATTTTATTCAGGATTCCAATACACCATATTATTCTCCACTATTTTCGCTACAAATTTCTGTTTTTCCACGGAGTCTCCGTTCAACGTGACGACCTTACGCAACCTTACTGGGAGCGCTTTTATGCCCGCATGGTAGGGGAGAGCGGGGCTAGAAGTTACCGAGGTAAGTTGTTCGGACTGAAATAACTCCACGAGGGAAAGAGATATGATTTTGAGGTAAACACGTCGCGAAGTGAAACGCCACAGCTCACCGACGGCAGCCATCCTAAACAGGCTACAGGTCCCCGGAACATCGGAACGACAGCACTTGCGTCGCTGGTTCAGTTAAGTAAATCGTCAATGCACCAGGGTCACCAGGGGTTGCTAATCTGCCTGCATCTTCTGGTGTCATAGACGAACAACTCGGAGATGAAGTCCCTTTCTCTCCAGAAGCAATACGTCCATTTCCGACGCTACCGCCGTGGACTGGAACTCCAGTAAAACAAACTTTAGCAGAAGAGCAAAGCAAGAAAAGGAAACTGAACATCAACAATGAAAAAGCGAGAAAAACTAAAGGCAAAGGGAAAGGTAAAACAACACAAGAAAATGTAAAAAGAAAAGGCAAAGGGAAGGGGATAGGTTTTACAAACGAGTAGTGAAAGGTCTGAGAGCGAAGAGGATAGTTTAGAGTATTATTGTCTAGTATGCTGTGACAGTTACTCTTATTCACGTTCTGGGGAAGAACTGATTCATGTCAAGAATGTAAGAACTGGGCCCATTTCAGATGCAGGCAGAAACAAGCTTTAGTAACCTACCTATGCCCGAACTGTGATTGCGATGTATCTTCTGATGATTAATAAATTGTAAGGATATATGTCTTCTGCCTATGACGGCAGTATGGTAGAGATTTTTCAGTCTAAGACAAGGGCAATATGATTTAAGATTGAATTATCAAGGCCGAGTAGTTACAAGTTATTTGATAAGCTGTTAATTACTAAAGGGATAATAGTTTGAGACCCGAGTTTCTCCTGGCGTATACAATTTTCAAACAACTTACCGGAATTCAGCCGGGTGATTACAAATTATAGTTACTCGTTGTATAACATGCAAATGTTTACCTAGTGATTCGTGAGACATTGCTGATTAAAACTTAACTAAGCAGATATGGTTTAATCATTTACTGTTTTTTATTTCACAAGTTATAGCTTTAACAAATATGGTAACAACTTATCCCGGTTTGTTAATGATTTTCCGAGAAGCTCACGGGTCGTGAGTCGTGCTCGGGTAGCTCAGATGGTAGAGCACTCGCCCGCGAAAGGCAAATGTCCCGAGTTTGAGTCTCG